>NC_079311.1:44402791-44702791 GCF_023638135.1 Falco biarmicus | reverse complement strand
TCTACTTTCCGTGTCTGTATCCACTGATAAATAACAAAGCCATTGACAGGAAAACATATTTTTAAAGCTCCTCTGAAGTCATTCCCACCACCACACAAAAAAGTGGTAATTACGATTGAAATGGTTACAGTGCTGGTACCAAGCTTGCCTGAAACTTTTTAAGAACTCACATTCACTATCATTGTACTTTTGCTAAAATTTGTAGCAGATATTCTTCTTAAATACCTGCCTCAAGCTGATCTTCCAGGGAAGAAAAATCCAGGGAAATAGTTCAGCTGTTTCAGAGTTACAGACAGAAGGTAGATCTGTCAGCAGTGAGTAAGAGATGACCAGTTACTTCACTGGCCAGTTCCCATATCTGGAGCAGAAGTTTGAAGAGTCCTTGCAACGAAATGCTCAAGCTCCCTACATGAATTTGGCCATGCAGTACATCTTCCAGAAATTACACCTGCGCATGTGTAGTTGGCAGTTGGGTTTGGTGGCTTAGGTTCCCATAGAGCCTGCCCTTCGCAGGGAGACAGATGACAACAATGTGGGATATTAAAGGGCAGGTGGCTGTGGTGGGGGAACAGAAGGACTAACGGGTGCCAAGGAGGAGGGACGAGGGGTGGGTGAGAAGTCAGGGCTTGGGCACTGATGTCATCAAATACCATCACAGCTGCTGTCTGGTGGGCTGGGTGCTCACAAGCTGAATGCTGATGAGCTGGCTGAGATGGTGATGCTCTGTGTTAAAAGGACAAAAACTGAAGTATCTTTCTTTGCAGAGCTGCACTGAGTCAGCAAGTGTCCCCCAACAGTCAGGTTATGTGAGAGCAGGACAAACTCCAGCCTGAGTGCTTCCCACCACCCCTGCCAGGGCTCACACAGCAGTAGGCTAAGGGCCCTTGTGTAAGAAACATGGTCTGCAGAAGTCTGTAGCCCTGCACCCTTAGTGGTGGGACTTTTGACAAGACGTGCGGAGCAAATGAGAAACGGACTGAAGAATACATTTTTCTTTTTGCTTTCCTCTTTCTTTGTTATTCTCTGACAACTGGAGATAAATTGGCCAAAGGGGAGGTAGCTCAGCTTCCCAGATTAGAGCCTTTTATGGCTGAGGCTGCCAAATGGTTTTGTGGAGAGGTGGTGAATGGGTTTCCACATCCTACATCTAAACTGTGATGCCCATCTTGTGCCCTTCCACTTGGGCAATAATTGACAATGTACCATGGGTTCACACAAACTCTTGAGACTAAGCATATGGGCATCGGTGTAAACGATATCCATAATTATTTCAGTGAAGCAAGGCCTTGGAAAAGGCAGTGTCTTTCATCGCACTTGCTGAATGTCATTTCAGTTCCTTCCTTGTAACAGGCAGTGCCCCCCAGCAGCCTGCTCTGTGGTGCACCTGTTATCCACAGCTGCACAGCTTTGGTCAGTTGCTTTAAAGGGAGTGTTTAAATCTCCAGGTCCAATTTTCCTGAGGTGGTGTTAAGTACTGCTTGAAGTGTAACTAAGTGAATGGCTGTGGGCTTTACTGTCTTCTTGTTACTGCTGGCATAGTTACTGCTGCATGGCATTCTCCAATATGTTGCAAGATAACAATTTAGTTTTCTAAAATATGGTTTAAGAGTTTACCTCTCTCAGTAAATGAACTAGTTCAGGGGATTATTTAATTGGTCATTAATACACTGCTTAGTGATATAAAGTAAAGGCTGTCTGCCATACAGTTATACTGTTTCTGTTAATAGTCCATTAAAGCATACTTTGTAATATCTTATTTTTTAAAGTGTGCACCTTCTTTTGGTTTGGGAATAAGAAAATATAAATTGAATTTATCTGGCTCTTGGAACTCAAAGCCAGTTATCTCCTCATCTGACACGTAGTACCTATGAGGCTGAGGGATCAAATTAATCTGTTTTGGACTTGTTTCACTTAAAAAATAAAGGTGCCGTTAACAAGTAAGTAGGGCTTTTGGCATGTAGTCTGCCTTTCTAAAACCTATGAACAGAACTATAGGCTACTGAGTTTACTATAATGCCAGTCTGTCAGCTCCCAGACCAGAGCAGGGAACTTGGGTGCCAGAGCAGGTAGCAAGGCAGTGGGCTGCTCCAGGGGATGTTTCCCCTTAAGCAGAGGTGAGCCCCGCAACCTCAGGTTATCTTTTTTCTGTTTTGCAAGCTTGTGCCCTGACAGAATTACCAGATGCTTGCATTGCATGTGCATGGAGTGCCAGTATATTTTTTCAGGAGTAGGGGAGGCATAAGATGGGTCTGAATTAGTGTTATACTCAGACAGTGGGATCTGAAAAATCGGGGTGCATTTTTGTCCTAAGGGGTGCTCTGCTGGTGCCCACTTTGTACTGTGCTCCTTGCCATGTTAGGCTCTGATTTGCAAGTCATCCTATCATCTCCCTGTCACTTGGAGAAGACACTCAGGATTTAGTCAGGTTGAAATAAAGATAGAAGGTCTCAAGATGACATGTTGGAGTAGGAATACTGAAGCAGCTGTTCTGTTGCTGTTATAAGGCTCTGGTTTGGGCTCAGATTCCCTTTTTTTTTTTTTTTGTTCCCATTGCTGGAATTGTTGAAATAAGCAGCTACTGCAGACAACAACCCAGCCCTCAATTTTACTTTCACCTACTGTTCAAGGGATGTCTGTTTGATTTTCTTTAAAGAGGCTACTAATCCCTTTCCCTGCTGTCAACGTGAAATGATGGCACTTCATTGCTAAACACACAGAGCAATTTAATGTCTGATGGCTTTTATGAGAAGGAGAGCTCCCTTGAAAGTGGTGCTGCTCAGCAGGGCTAATTTAAAGTGCTTTTTCTCTCACAGACTGATGTAACTGTTGTAGAGTGTTTGGGGTGCAGCTGTTGTTGAAGTTGTGGAACAACTCCCAGTTCCCAGGCAGAAATCAGGGAGTGGGGCAGCTCTTCTGGAGAATCTGTACATGTACTATGGTCCCTAAATAATGTGGTACCAGACTCAGGAAATAACCTGTTGTATATCATAGTAATAACATGAAATAAAAATGTTAAGGGATTTGTCATCAGCTGCAGTCTTTACATTATTATTCTGTATCTCACCCTGTAAGAAATGAGTTTTTGAGATGAAGAGAATACTGACACAGGCTAAAACTAGACATAAGCAAAATTCTGCACTTCAAAGCACTCTATGCCTTTTAGAAATATTTATTTTTTAAATCTCTACTCATCATAATAGCTGAAAGCAAACAACCATTGGAAGACTCGTTTTTCATCTCCTGGTTATACAATCCTCTGTCACTTGCTGCTGTCAATTTCTAATTCATTCCTGCAGCATGCTGTAGCCAATGATACTGAGATGCTCTATAAATATTAATTAAACATTCCAATAAATCATCCTGATGGTTCACAATGTTTTTATTGTGCCTGTTGCAACACCTCTTATAAAGACATGGATGATTTTGTATATGTATACTCTTGTATGAATCCTTAACCATAACCAAACTAGAGGTTATTTCTACACCAAATAGTTTTCATTCTTCCTTCAACATCTGCGTGCTTTTTAGAAGCTTAATTATGTTCAAGGAGAAATTAAAAGACACAATATATCCCAAGCTATTTATATTTAGAGTATAAAAATATCAACATGCAATGTAAAAATCTTAATGAAGCAATAGTAAATGTTTTCAGAATTGCAATACTCATGCTTGTACAACACTCTTAAATTTAAAAGACCACAGATCTAAACTATTGCATACAGCATCAGGGAGGTGGCCTGACAGATCTGGTAGTATTTAGTTGCTACAGAGGCTTAGAGAGTGGGTCTACATGTAAAAAAAAATAAAATGTTTTCCCTCACTTCTAATTAATTTGAGATAATTTTCTGCATATTCTGGATTTTTAAAATGATGGAAAAAAATTGAAGAATACAAAGGCAATAATGGCATTTTGAATTCATGGTAAGACTTGGTCACATTTCATTACTGTTGACCATCTATGACAATATAACTTACTGGTTGAGTTTATACAGTGTTTGTATTGACTTCCTTGTCCTGGTAAGAATTTGGCTTTTATGCTTTTTGCTGCTGTATTTCACTCTGAGTTAGTGTCTGCTTCATATCTACCTGTTTAGAAAATCTGGGACCTATGAAGCATAATAGCAAAGAAGTTCTCAAGTATGTAGTTCCAAAATCTTCCTTCCTGAAATCTCCCTTCAGAAACCCCCAAATTTTAATTTTCTTTTGTCTATAATACTTCTCTTGTTTCTAAAGTGCTAAATAGAGAAGATCTGTCTTAAAACTTCTGCAAGTCTCTCATTCCATGGTGTGTTCCAACCGTAATACCAGCTACACCTGGTCATTACATTAGACTTGTTAGTACTGTGAAGTAGGAATCTTACTCTTTTTACAGCAAATCTCTATGTGCATTTATGGTGTCATAAAAATGATTATCACATATACAGGACTGTATTAATTTTAACTTAAAAAATCTGCAAGTATGTGAATGTATATAATTTTTTTTTAATACGTATGTCTTAATAATAGCCCTTGGACATTACAGGAGGAGCAACATGAGGGCAGAGAAGGAACTAGTTTATTTTGTGTATGTGAACAACATAGGTTTTGCTGCACTCTGAAGAATCACCTTTGCTGAGAAGCACTTTGGTGTCATGAAGTTAATAAATACACATACCACAATCCACTTAAGAATTTGCAGCAATATCCTGTGAATACTATTAAAAAAAGCATATTAAATTTTTAAATATCAGAGAACTGTCTTTGTGAGCCACAAAATAAGTCAGAAAATCACCTAAATGCCAGGAGGGCAATCTGAACAGAGAAGGCTGGTTAAGAACTGGATTGTAATTTGGGCAATAAACCCGGTTTATGATAGCCTCCCAGTCATTAACTGTCTCTGCTGCCAGAGGAAACTGGGACTATTAACTTCCTCTGACTGAACCAGAGGGGAAAGCAATAATTTCTTTTACAAGCAGAAGGAAAGGTTCTGCTCAATAAAGGACAATTAAACATTCCCTATAAAAAAGAATTCTCAGGAATTCATGCCACTGTCAATAGACATGTGGCTCTGAAAGACTTTCCTTTGGCTTTTTGAAGGATATTCCATGCTATTTGTGTATTTATTTCACCCCTGCAATCACAAGACTAACAGAAGCCAGATTTTCTGGGGGTGAATGGTTCCACTGGATGACTAGTGATCTAATGAATTTCCTTCTTATCCCAAGCAGGTAATCTTTGATGTGTTTTCAGAGATCAGGGCTAAAAATCTGCTCTTGTGTGCTAACCTTGCTTCAGATAATTAAGAAGGACCTTTTAATTATTCAGATGACTCTCTTTCTACCACTTCAATTAATTTAGAATATTCTTTTTCTCAGTAAGATGTTTGTTGCATTACAATTTTGGATCAGTGATCTGTTCAGGCAATTATACTAAATCATTATGTGCTGTATAAAGTAATGCTTCCTTTCAATCTTCTTAGGTTGCAAAAATGTTTTGGTGCTATTATTTCCATTATAAGATTTAAATCTTGTGATCCTTGTGTGGATCATGGCATTCTGTATTGCCACAAAAAGAAGAGGAAGAACAGTCTTTTTCATGCAGAGTTCAGAACTGGACTGCAGTGAAAGATGCAAAAATAGCAGACTTGGCTTCTAGGTGTAAGAAAAATGGCCTGGGAAGAGAATTACTTCATTTTTGTAATATACTGGTAGCATCTAGCCACATGAGTAATTTTCTTTCAAGGTAAAGGGTAATAAATTATCGCCAATTACTCCTTCAGTTTATCATTATCAGTATATAGCAGTCATATCACTTTAGCAGTTTGTAAAAATGTGGTATTTCACAGGGTTTTATTAGTATCTGGATTGCTGTACAAAACAGCTTTCAGGAAGGAGGCTGCATCATTCCACTGCTTCCCATCCATCACCAGCTGGCTATCAAAGGATACAGGAGTAAAACAAACAATGAAAATTACTGCCCACATGCTGGTCCTGTTTCCACTATAGTGTCTGCAGTAATTGAAAGCTTGGCTTGTCTAACTGCAGCTGAATTCCTGCAGCATCTAATGCCAAACAAAGCACCAATATTACTGCTATTTCAAAACACATTTTCAGTAATGTCCCTACTGGAGACTACTGAGTTGTGGTCTAAGTACTTCAACACTTAAGCAAAATCCTCACTGAAAGTTGAAGAGAATTTGGCTTGACTTTACATTTTGGCCCAAGATCATTCTATCACATTGCATTAGAAATGTGACAGAAGTGTGGGATCAATTCCTCATCCCACAGACGAATCTCCCTATCAATCACTATCTGTCTTCCTGTGACCTGCCTGTTGGTCAGCCCCCTCAGGATGGCTTACAAATCCTGCTTGCATCTCATGCTGGTTGCAGTTGCTGTCTGAATAAAAGAAGATGGAGAAGCAGGAAAGCAGAGTTAGGGAGACAGAAAACATTGAAATGTGGGTATGGCAAAGAGGGTTACTGCTGAAGAAGCTGTGTGAAGAGCTTCATGCTAGCTCTGCTATACTGCCTTTCTCTTTAGCTAGGTAAGAAAAGGTTATTGTGAGAAATACTTCAGTGTCCTCTCTACCCCACCTGCTAGATGGATTTTCAAAGCCATAAAACTAGCAACACTACTTCATTTCTCCTTTGAATAGGAATAGTGAGAACATAACAGGGGGATGGGTTACAACTTCAGAGAGCTGTGTGCCATCCTGCTGAAGTCAGTGGAGGGAGGTTTATGGAAAATCAGATCACAAACTGCTGGGTAAGAGGGAATTCCGGTAACTGGAAGCATGGAAGGGTTTGATAACTGCTAGTATTTTCTATTAGAGCAACTGAGAGTTAGAAAATAAGAAAAATTTTGACCCCTCCATTGTGTCTAACACATAAGCATTAGGCAGCATTTTAGGGTACAATCCTCAAAGGGGTTGTAAGCCTCAGAAGAATTTAGAATCATTTAATGTCCTCCAAGTCACTCACAATAATAGTAAGAGTCTGTACATTGTTTTACATAATTATTGGCTATGTAATATCAAATAATTTGCAGACTGTTGGTTAAATTGATAGATTCATTGCCTAAAGATCTTGTTGGTCAGTTCCTACTTATTTTACCAAATCCAAGCAAGAATTAGCTGGAAGATTCTTGTGACCTTTTGGAGAGGCAGGAAATGAGAAAAGAAATGATAGCAAAAATATCCAAGCTCTACAAAAGGGCTACAAAAGACATTCTTTTCATTAAAAAAAGGTACTTTTTTATGCTCTGAATACTGCTAGGATTGGATCATCTATCTCAGTTTATTGAAAGGAATCTACTAGGCCTGACTTCCAGGTGTATGTGGCTAAAGCATATATGAGACAAGGATTTGACCTAAGGTCTTCAGTCTCCTTTGGGAAAGGTACAGATAGCTACCAGCAAAGAGAAATGGAAGATCACAAGCTGTCACTTGTGTGTGACTTACCTACCTACCTACCTACAGTAAGAGACAAGTAACTTAACAGCTGAAAGGTTGTGGGTTTATTCTAGACTTCCATTTGATTAAAATGATGGCCATCACTGCCCCCCCCCCCCCCCCAAATGAATGCATAGTTGCTGCCTGTGTGCGTCTTTTTTTTTTTTTTTTTTTATATTAGGAACATTCTTCTACAAATTTCTAAGAGTTCATACAAAAAGTTACATATTCTTTGGGAACACTTTTTCTCCTATCCTGAAAGTTCAAATGCGTCAGATGCTGTGCCTTCCAAGGAATGTGACTTGATTTAAACAAGAGATTTGTCCCCTTGCAGAGAAAGAGAAAGACTCTGCTCCACATACTGCTTTAAAAAGGGGAACACATTCAGTGCTAGAAAACTTCAAAATATAGCAACAAACCACATACCAGGTGTTTCACAAAGACAGTTGTCTTAGTCATTGTGAATATGAGAAAAAGGAAAATAAATGAAAAATAAAATGGTAGATTTTATATGATGTGTTTAAGGGTCTTTCCCATGTACTGATATCTTTTTTGTAAAGGAGTCTCACTCTGCTTAATGAGTTGAGGTGTAGATGTGTGTGTGTGCATCAAAAGTGTATGATATATCCACCTTAGCTCCATATATTCCCTTTGGAAATAGAAACAGGGAACTTTACCAAGATATTGCAGAATTTAATAATTGATTAGTTTAAGATTTAATGGTCTGTTTCATCTGTGCATTAATAATTTCTCCCCCTTCTCTGAGGTTAATGCTTTTGAAAGTCATTCCTTCTTTATGAGATCATGTAAATTCAGCAGTCTAGCAGTTAAGAGAAAGGTTTACAGGTCTTGGATAAGTTTTTGTAAAATGCTATATTACAGGTTACCAAGAAATGTTAGATGCAGTATTTTAGCAGGGGAAAAAAATCAATCCTGAGTCACCAAGGGACTGCACTGATTTTGTTCAGTCTAGTTAGCAATTTTTTCTGACCTGCTTTTATCAAATGTGAACTACCCTTTATCTAGGAGGCATTTATCTGAGAAATATTAATGTTGCTTTCCATATGACTTGGAAAAAAGAGTTTAAAGCAGTGCCTGTAAATATTTGAAAGAGATCATTCGTGTTTTTCTCAAATTCATGTTAACTGTAGGCTGTGAACACAGGAGGGAGACAAAGACTTGGTTAATAAGACAGTTAGAAGCAGAGAACTGTTTAAAAATTAAGCTTCCGAAAAGAAATGCATAAAATGAATACAGCTGGTGATTTACAAGTATTACATATGATTACAAATAATATTTTTATCATAAGCCATATTGCTTTCTAACTTGCCACCTAACATTACTCAGTTAAGTTAAGGAAAAAGTTTCCTCCTTTTTCTTTTTCCTTTATTAATTACTGCTAGTGTGATAATTTCTTAGCCTGTTTCTGTAAGTGGTGTCATGGACAGTCTTCCTTTGCTGCCTGTGCCTGTATCTGACATTGAGGTATTTTTGCAGTTATAGAAATAATACATTCAATCTTATGAGAGTTATATTGTCTCTTACTGCAGATTGTACCACTGATGTTTGGAGTTGGATGCACTTAATCTTAATTCTCTTGTTTTTTAAATATAACACCATTTGGCATGTGCTTATAGTGTTTTGCAGTGCTTTCTCTCATTTGGGAACTCTTAGCAAACAGACGTGCTAGAGATTGATTTTTAAAACTGTTTTCTTCCAAAGTTTCTTGGCATAAAAAAATATCAAACCATGACTGCACCATCTTTACAGTCTTTTGTAGTTCACTGTGAAAGCAGAGCGGAGAAATCCTGCTGGCTAGTCGATAGCTGGGAGACTGAAACCCTCTTCAGCAGAAGTACAACAATGGGCTTGGCCTTGCCAATGTGAGTCAGCCATAGCTCTGAAGAAGCCTCTGCAGAATTAATTTTCCTTGTACACTTGGGGTCTGTCTGCTGAGGTTGAAAATCTGCTCATTTTACTGATTGCTGATAGGGTTTCCTGCTTGCTGAGAGGTGAACTGAGGCTGCTTACGCTGGCCATCACAGAGCCATAGGACCAACTTCGTGTGGCAACCATAAAGAGATTAAAACTTCTAAAAATGTATGCTATCGTCTGACTTAAAGATAGCAGAAAAGAGCTGGATATGATGAGGCAACAAAGTGATAATGTGGATGAACTGAGCTGGACTATGGATGGACTGTGTAGTAGGAGTACCTAGCCATGAAGTTTTTACCAACTTGGCTAACCTGTCATTGTAACATTGCTTTTGTGTTTTATACTGGCTTGCAACAATTTAAAATTAAACCACCAATTAATGCTTAGTTTTTGGTAAACTAAGAATGTGCAAAAGCAATTCTATGTGATTAGGAATTAATACTTCAAAGTGCAATTAAGCTCAGGGGCTGATGAGTTGAGTAAATTGGTCAGTTCTGCTCTGCACTTCAGATACCAATCCAATTCTGGATTGATACCTCGAAGTGGATGTAATGGAAGTATGTGTTTAGAATACACAGATGCAGCACCTGCGTGACTTTTAGATTGGCGAAACAACTGAAAGTAATTTCTTGTAGTGTAGAGAAATTCATTGTAATCTAGCAGCATCAGGAATTGTTCCTTAAATAAGAACAATTTTGGCTGTAGATGGGTAGGCACAAACCAGGTGGGTCTGCTGAGCTATTTGGTAACTGCTGTTGCTGGAACAGTGCGTAGCCAGAGCTTTAAAACAGGTACCAAAACCAGCTCTCGGGCAGTCTGGGCAGAGCCACCTGGGTTGTGTGGCAGAGGCAGTGCTCTCCACGCTACTGTCCCTTTTCTAAAATTATGTTACTGCCATGCCAGCTGTGCAATGGGTCTTTGCTGGTAATAGTGATTGGCACAGCATGAGCGGCTGGAGTTTAGTCATTTGGGTAGTTCTGAGCAGCTCAAAAAACCTAGCCACTGACAAGCAGGCAGAACTACAAGACAACCATTGCACCAGTGGGAAATTTTAAGAAAACGTAATTGTAGACACGGCTAGTAGCTGTTCTTAGGCTCTTCACTGCAAGTCTCTAACTATGACAACGTGGCCTTCCTTCCTAGCTCTGTGTTTCTGTGACCACTAATCCCATACCCTGAAGCGGAAAAGAAGGGTTTTACCAAAACAGGCTAAATTTGTTTCAGGAGCATGAACTTCTCAGTATGTGGAAGAGGAATGTGCTGAGGTTCATTTTTAGAATCTGTGTTCCTGTGTTCTGGGTGTATGATGTGCCTTAGCAGTCAGCAGAGTGGAAGGTGATCCTTCTCTCAGATGCAAAAAGAGAATTCTGCTGTAAACTTGTTTTAATTTGTTCTAAACTTCAGTTAAGTGCATGCATTCATAATTTATTTTTTGAATGGGGAGGTTGGGAATGGAGTGCAGCAGCTTATTCACTGGCAGTAACTTTGAAACATAGCTTAAAAACTTGGCATCAAAATGATATTTGTGCTTTAAGGCTTCTTCAGACATGAGGCTACTAGTCTGATTTATTATAACTTCTTGCACAGGAACTGTGCATATGGCATAGTTCATAATTTTTGGAAGCTGGCAAGGACAGCCTTGGACTCTTTCTGTTTGTTCTTTAAGCAGTTGTCAAGACAGTTGTGGGGATTCCAACTGCGTAAGTCTCTTAAGAACTTCATCCTATTTCCACACCCAAGGAAATCAATAGTACTTAAAGGCTGAGTTGGCAGAAATGAAAGTATTAAATGAAGACTGGTGCTGTTGGAGGAGATGGTGGGACTAGATGGCTCAGAAGATGGGTAAGAGGATGCAGAACCCTTTACTCTGGACTATTAGTTCAGCACCTGCCACTTTCTCCTGGTTAGCATCCACTGCCTTCTCACGCTCTTTCCTGGGCAGGAGGCTCTTTCACAGGGGTCAAGATCAGAACTGCTCCAAAAAGACAGCTGTACTACTCCCAGAGGACCTGGCCTCAGACAGAAGGAAATTTCTCTCACTAGGTGTGATAAGCTCTGAGCTGTAGTTGAGACACAGCACCTGAGAAATGTTAAGAAAGATCACTTTGGATCATGCTAGCACTTCAGTTTACAATGCTTTTTTTCTGATGCTTAAGCCTCTGTTTCTCATCCCTGCTGGCATCCCCTGGTGCCTTATGGAGGCATGCTGACTCTGTGCTGGTGGGGTACCCTGGCTGCCAGCACTTTGTCTGGGTGAGGGATGATGCAAGTGAGTGCTGGAGGCATCCACCTGGGCTGGATTATTGCCTCATAAAAATGGGAATGAAGGGAAAAGACTGTGAATTAATTTCATGCTGAGGATGAGTGTTAATGATTGGCAAGATCACTGTCACTATTCAGAGTGAATTAAGATTTTGTTTTAGGGCAGCACAACTAATCACGTAGAATGAAGAGGAGCTCAAGAACACTGCTTTCTGCATCACAGCAGACATACTACTTCATAATAATAAGCAGAGAGACATCAAGGCTGTCACATCAATATCAATGATTCCGTCATGCAAACACTGTCAGCAATATTGCATTATTTTAAAAATATAATACTTCACACAGAGACTGCAGCACTAAATATGCCCGAGGAAATAATAAAAACAAATGTGCAGAGAGATAAAGAAGAGCAGGTCACATGTGTTAACATTGATTCAGTAGTTTTGAGGTTCCAGCTCCCTAGGAAATGAACACAAATGTACTGGTGTAAAATTTCAGACATATAGAGAGTTGAAGAGAGAAGTCACATGAAAACCAGATATTTCAAGAAGAAATGAAAATGGGGACTGTTTTGGGAAAACAACAGGAAAAGCTGTGGCTCATGTAGGGTCTCTCACTGGCAAAATGGTGTGGTTATAGGTCCGCTTGTTCATTTGGGCCTGGTCTCACTCCCATTTAGGATAAAGGCTGAACTTCTATGGACTATAAGGGAGCTGCTCACAGCCCTCGATTCTGGAATATTTGGTGGGCAAAACAACAGAGCTGGTGGCAAAAAGGTGGTGTCTCTCAGAAGGGCAGGAATATAGAAGTCAGATAGTTCTTCTCCCTGTGGTTTAAGTGCTGAGGGGGAAATGTTACTCATTTGCCTTGTTTCATTACGTTGCTCATGTTCTCTTTGTATCACCTTCAGCATGTATTTTCCTGTTCACTGTCCATAGAAAGAGGGATGCCAAAATTAAAGACAAGAACGCTATCCATCTACTTTTTAAAAAGAAGCTGTGTGTGCTTGTGCACGGAAGAAGAAGCAATTTTGCAAGTACAGAACATTGCCTGATATTCCTCAGAAGTACTCTTGTTCCTCTGCATGTGGCAGTCGCCCTGTGAGCCCATTTTAACAAACTGACACATCTGTAAACAACAGAGTGGGAATTTATTTAAAACCTGAAGTTATTTATTGCTGATGTGTTAGAACTATCCATATAACGCAGCAGCCTATACACTGTTGTGTAAGTGGACAGCACTTATTGCATTTTGCCAGATATAACTTCTTCAATATTTATAATTAAAATATTTTAAAATATTAAGTTTCTATATGAGTTATGATTCTTATTTCATAAACTTCCTAGCTATTTTTTTTAATCAGCCCTTTATACTGTGCATTTCATTTAGACTAAAAATGACTGAAATAAAAGAGATTCAATGCAAAAAAAAGATAGACTCAGTAGAACTGGTCAGAACAAGACAAAAAGGGAAAAAAGAGCTCTGCAATTACGATTGACAAGTTGGTTTAATATCCAGTGAAAGAAGAGAGAATGCAGTTCTAGAGCAGCTGGATTAATTAAGTAATATGGCAAAACAAACCGTGGGTTATTATCATTTTCAGTATGCCTCAGGACTTAGGGAGGCCTGAGGGCTTAGAGTTCAACTTCTCTCCGCAAAAAGTGCTGATATCTATAATTATTTTGGGTGTCAAGATACAAAATGCATCTTATATATGTAAGTATATATATATATATCTGAGATACATAATGCCAAAATATAAATAAGATATATTTTGTCTCAAATATGTTGTATGTCTTATTATATGAATATATTCTCTCTCTTTCTCTGTATATAAAACGCATAGATATATAGATACATAGATTTCTGTCATTACAGAACACAGGCTAAAAAAAGAGGGGAGGGGGGAAATCCCAACCTCTAATATGACCAGAAATAAAACAATCTGCGGAAGGAATCCAGTGAGTTGTCTTGAGGAAGTGAGTGTAATAAATGATGTGACCCAGTCTGCTTTTACTGGAAATCTTCTGTTGCCTGGGGCGTTATAAAAATCAATCACACAGGTGAAGATAGAAAGTGAACAACCACTGGATGGTTTAACAAATTTGTAAAAGTTTCACAGAAAACCTGGAGACCCTGAAAATGACCCTGAATAAGTTCACACGCCAACTGCAAAATGATATGCGGGTCACATCCTAGAAAATGACACTTGTGTAAGTTATCCTTACATACATGAGTAGACCAACAGACTGTTTTAGAAATCCCCTGCAGTCCTGGATGAGCAGGGGATGAGCTCTCGCCGCAGTGCAGCATGAGGAATGGTACCAAAGACACAAAGTAGTGATACTATGCAGAAGATGTGAAGAACTCACTTGTAACTGTAGCAATTAGGTATGGTGAAGCTTTGTTAATTACATGGCCAAATTTCTTCCCTGATTAGAGGTAGAAAAAAATGGTTGGTCTTGCTCAGTCTGTTGGGTTTGATCTAAATGACTGATGGATGATTGCCAGTACGCAGAAGACCAATGGATTGGCATTCATTTCTGTTGACTGATGAATGGGGAAAGCAGAAGGGTCAGAAACAACATGGCACAGGTTTGAGAAGGATGCGGCTGTTGATGTGATGGTAATTCTGCCAGTGGGCACCCAGGAAGCACTCACACTGTGAAAGTCTTGAAGCAAATCTGTGGGCGATGATTGCCTGTGTGCACAGACCTGGGCACAAGTGACATTGTTGTTCTTCCTGTCTAAACTGGGGACTGTCCAGTATTGCTTTGTGTTGGATAATGAACTCTGGATCTACTTGGTCTTCAGAAGCATTTGGGAGCAGGTGGGTCATGAGTACTCCGGTGAGGGCTGAGTCCCAAAGGAGAGTGAACAGAGCAGGAACAGTCCGTCCTGCTTTGGAAATATGCTCCTTGACAGAAGGTGTAACGAGGGACAGAGTGGACCTGTGGCAAGGTAAATTCAGAGAAACTGTTAAGTGACAGTGAGAAAACCTTTTATCAAAATGTAGACAAAAGTGTTCAGGGACCAGGATTTCAACCACGGAGTTTTTGTAAGACCAAGCTAAAAACAGACCTGAAAAGAAAATACAGTATCTTGGAAACATGAAATAATTCTAACAATAGCCACAGACAGATGATGTGAGCAAAACTGGCAAAAACATGTATTTCCTTGCAGAACAATAAAAACAAATACACCAGTGATTACTAATAGAGATAGGAACCTGTATGAAATGCTGACATTTATCAAATAATTCTGCAGTAGAAAATGAGTTTAGCTTGACAAGCATCATGTTCCAGGTCTGAAAGCATATGAAATGAGTGGAGTCAGAGACAGTTCTTGTATTTTGAGAAAAAAGTTGTACTGAACAGTGAAGAAGGTAATCAGCCAAAGAAATCAAGGAAAGCATCAGAGAAGGCAGTATCAGGTTATGCTTAGGAGCCAGCGAGTAAAAACCAGCTGGAATCAGAAATAAGGTTATCATGGAAGACCAAAATAGTAATTCTGCTGATACAGATGACATAAATTACAAAGAAAACCTTAATTGTTCCACGTTTGTGACTGTTTCTTACCGTATGGTAGCAAAATAAATTGTTTACTGCCTTAGTAGGCTAAACAAATGCAATTTTGTTGTAAATTACTACACCGGGTCCAGTCCTGATGTCATGAAAATTAGTGGCAAAGCTGCAAGAGAAGGTTATTTAGAGATAAGTTTGAATTTCTGTAAAGCATTAAATCTCAGAGAACCACCCCAACCTGAACTCTGCCACAGGCAATAAATAAGCAAGAAAATGTATATGAAAGAGAGGCAAATATAAACAACATCCCAGTCATTACACTGTAATAGGGAAACACAAATAGTATATCTGTACTGCATGATAGGAATTGTGTTCTGTCTTTCCCCCTCCCTCCCTTTCTCTCTAATAAAATTACATTCAACAAGTAATCTACATATTCAGTCCTAGCTTGATATACATCACCACTCAGCATATATGAAAAATCACTTGCAAATTCAGATTTAGAAACTCAGTGTAGAACTACATGCACTTGCACATTTTAAGCATTTTACACTTCTAATTCTTCTAGAAATAAATGTGCCTACATATGCAGTGTAAAACATATGAAGACAGCAGTACATCTTTCTTTTGAATATCAAACACTAAAAATGCCAAATGTTCATGGATGTTGGCAGAATACTTTATTATACTTGTGCTTATTATTAGAAAATGATTTAAAATAATCTTTGAGGACAAGTTTTCTTGAACAAGAATGAGATAGCTGCTCCACAAATCAGCAATTTCGGTGTTAGTGTCTTCACTGTCTAGTCTGACTTAGGGAAGTCTTGGTGAACACATACCCTTCCCTAAGAGAGACTAAAAATAGCACTATCACACTCCCTTTTAAAGCAGTCTGAGAGCACTGCATGGTTACAGATCTGTAAGGGACAAATGAACACCAAGATGATTACTTGAATATCTGTCTTCAACTACTGCAACCTTAACTCCTTTTAAATATTTTATATTGTTTAAAATTTATAATTACCGTTTTGAACAGCAACAATAATAATGTCCATGCACTTTTGTATTTAAAACACAGATGTATGCTGTGATCTCTAGCTTCTATATGGCGCCAGTGTGCATGAAAAGTTACTTACATGAAATATTTTATCTCTTGATCTGCTTAATAATTTGCTGATAGGATCCAATATAGGTACATCTTTGTGCAGTTCATCTTCTACACAGAGTTCACTGAGGAAATTATTCCCACATATATTGGCCAAAATATTAAGTAACATATAATTAGTGACTAGAAAAGAATACCTTATTATATGTTTGTGGTTTAAATATCATGTCAGACTGTGAGTAGTACCATAGGCCAAGATTATTGTAGACAAATTTCTGAATCATTGCAATTGCCCTCTACGCATGCCTTATTTAGGCATTTTCATAGAGATATTTAATTACAGTGCCAGGTCTGTCTTGTTCTAGCTCAGAACAAGGGCTCAGATTGGCCAGATCCTTCTGTATAGCTTTTTCTGAAAAATACAACTGAAAAACCAGTGAAGGCTTATAAAACCCTAGTATGCATTGGCATGGAGGAACTTGACAAATAAATGCATTTACTGTTAATGGATGGCTGCTTCAAAGTCAGCGCAATTTCAGTATTGGCACTAGAAAGCAGTCGAGCGTCACAAAGCATACAATATGGAACAAACAGTGGGTTTGATTATCTGCATCTGTTCCATCCTCTCCAGTGCAGGTTTCAGGAATTTCTGCTATTTATACGTATAGAATATTTTGCTGATTTGCCACAGTACTTGTAGATTCACAGAAAAGCCAAGATGTTAGTCAGATATCAATTGTTTTTAAAGTAAAATATGCCAGTGAAGATTTGTCAACCCAAATCAGAAACACTCTAATACCTCCACAATTAAGAAAGCAGTATATATCTTGCCCATGAAGTTTGGTGTCAAGAAGTTTTTGAAGAGCTTCATATTCCAGAGCTCTAGGAGCACCTTGGAAACAAGAGAAATTATAGCTGTGTCAATATGATCACTGGGAACAAACACACTACCAAATCCATGCAGTTGCAGTAATATCTGAAACATCATGCTTGTTAAAAATTAAAATGAAATTAAGAAGATTTGGAGGTATATTATGCCTGGCTTCAATTTTCCTCACAGATTGTTGGACCAATAGAAAAAGTTGTCCTTTGCCTGAAAGGTGGAGAGGGGGATGAAGTACACCCATTGGGCCAAATTCCCAGTACACCTGAGGTAATATGATCAGAGAAAGGCAAAATGAACTGAAAGTCATTAAAAAACCTATGTCATTACTTCAATATTTCTTTGTGATCTACAGTCTTAGATCTCCAGCTGCCTGTCACAGAAGTAATAGAAGCAGCTTGTATTTCCTATCATTCCTGCTTCCTCTAAATGTGGAAATCTGGCGGCTGTGTGAGCCTCTAGGATGTTTGTCCGAGTACTTACTTTTTTCCAATGTGGATGGCTGTGGAAGACCTATTATTTGGGGACTCTGGGATTTGTTCTGCCCCCCAGACATTGGGTTCTAGTTTTGCTCACCTGTAAGTGGTGGTTAAGGTCATCAGGTCTTAGACTTTCAGTGCTGAAAGAAGTGGTGACTATTTTGTGTGTTGGTGTAGAGTTCAATTTTAAATGTTCAACCAATATGTTTAGATGACAGTTTGGATTGTGAAACCTTTGGCAGAGGTTCTGATTACAGCAGCTGGGCAAAAAAAAGGTCTGTACTGCTGACTGTGTGTAGCACATATTTGGCTTATTTGAATAGCAGTGTACGAACTGGTGTACACTCACTAATCTGCTCCACTACTTCACAAACATTTTCATCTTAGCATAAGGACCAGGAAAAAAAGTCACTGCTTTCCAAAAATCAAATTTGGTACCAGATGAGATTGACTTTCTTTGCTTTTATTAAACAGTCAATGCATCATCTGAATTAAAAGCCCAGCCTTGCCACAGGAAAACACCTATATTAAAGTTTTTGTCTAAAGGGTTTGATGAAGTCATTTTAGTAGGTATTCTTTCAGGAAGAAGGGGAATGTTTACCATGGGTGGAAGAACTCTGTGATAAGAAAATTCTATCAGGTATTTTGGTAATTAATGAAGGTTTTCAGAAATTTCAGCAGAGGGTGTGAGATCAGTCTGTACAGGAGAAAGGGTCCTCTCCATGCCTCATGTTTGCATACTTACCCAAGGCTTAGTCTTTTTTCTCCATCTTCCATCACCACCCAAACTCTGAACACAAGGATTTTTAAAGCCACTCTTGAAGTAACCTACATTAAATTATTCAGACTGTTTTCTAAACCTCTTTAGAAAATTCACAGGACACCCCACGATTTCTGGCCACATATCCCACACCCCCCACTAGAAGGGACAAATGTGCTATAAGTGACAGGAGAGAACTGTCTGCGTGCAAACACTTGTCTGATAATTAGCAAGTAATAGGAAAGAAATCATCACATATACACAAATAGCAAACCGACTTATGCCTCAGCAATGTGCTTCTTTGCTATTATTGAGCATGCAAGTTCATTTTTAAAGCAGTAATTTGAATGGTGTAAAGGGAGATCGATTTGTTTGTTTCCTCCCCTCCTCCAAAGACAGAACATTAGTTAAAAAAACAAATGAAGGAAAATTCCCCAAAGAACCTTAGGAGGGAACAAGAAAAACATCCATTGTAAACAGCGGGTGGGTCTTCTGACAGCCTTTGTTTGCAAATGATAACAATTACAGGTAATTTTTCATTTCAATTGGAAGAACAGGTATAAAAAAAAAAAGAAGAGTGAGAGAAACAGAGAGAGAGAGAGAGTGAGATTTCCCAAGTGTCTTATTCCCTCCCAGGTCTACAACCTAACAGGATTGTAGAGAGCTCGGTAGTTTCTTCTCATTCCATTAAGTGAGATCTAATTGTGTCTCTTCTGTCTGTTGGCAGATGCGGTTTCTACATAACAACAGCCCAGAGACAGAGCTGCCTGATTAATGCCTCCAGCTGTCATATGCCCCATTATCTGTGCATTTGCATAACTTAATGGTTTAGGACAGGGGAGAGAGGATGCTTAATTTAATGTTTAGCAGGCCCTTGATAGCTGAATAATTTAAGAACTGTCAAGGGAGGTCAGTCCTACAGCAATTCAGCAAGACAGCTATGATTTCTGAATATCATTAAAATCCTTACTTAGGATAATTTGAAAAAAAAAAAAAAAGAAAAGAAAAGAAGGGAGGGGGCACAGAAGAACAACAACGCCTGAGAGGAGGCCCTGCTTTTCTGTTAACCATTCCTTCCCTGAGGACTAGGAGAAAGGCTTGGGGAAAAAACATCAATTCATAACGTGGCCAACAGCAAAAGGGTTAACTGCACACTGTCTCTGCCCCATCCCCCATTCTTCTTCTCATAGCTAAAGGGTGGAAATACAGAATTTACTTAAATTCAGCTAACAGCCCAACATGCTTTGAACAGGAAACACTCTCAGTTTCATTAGATGCTAATGAATATTATTAAGCTAATCTGCCATTTGTTTTCTAATTATGTGTCAGAAAGAACCACAGTGGCAGCTGAGGCAACTGCCACGGTGCATTTATTTATCTTCCAATCCTGTGTTTACTGACCGACCATAGCACAGAGTGATTAGGATCAAATAAAAAGGGATTTAAAAAAAAATATTTTGCAGGTTGATTACTACTGTTCTTTTCCAAGTTCATCAACTTCTGCATGGCAAATGACTGTATTTTAAGAAGTGATAAAATGGAGTTATTTAGACCTCTCTGTGAGGCATTCAATCATAACATGAAAATGGATGAAACAGGTATTTTGTGGCGGGGCTGACCCCATATGTTGGGTCTGGCTGAGATGGAGATGATTTCCCCCCCAGCAGCCCTCACAGTGCTGTGCTTTGTGTCGGTATCTGGAAAGGTGTTTTAGCACACCAGTGCTATGGCTACAGCTGTGCAGTGCTTGCATCAGGGCTGTCTCTCCAATGTTGTCACCCTCTACCCAGTAGCCTGGGGTGGGCAAGATCTTGGGAGGGGACAGCCAGGACAGCTGACCCAAAGCGACCAGAGGGATATTCCATACCATGTGATGTCTGCTCAGCAATAAAAGCTAAGAGGAAGGTGGAGGAGGCAGCGAGGCATTGTTACTATGATGTTTGTCTTCTGGAGTAACCGCTGTCTATTGAAGTCCAGCTTCCCAGGAAGTGTCTGGACATCACCTGCGCTGATGGAAAGTAGAGAATAAATAATTTGATTTTCTTTGCTACTGTGAGCTGCCTTTACTTTTGCTTTATTAAACTGCCTTTATCCTGACCCATGAGGTTTTTTTCCATCTTGTTTTCTCCCTGCCCTGTCCTGCTGACGAAGAGAGTGGCTGAGCAGCTTGGGGGACAGCTGGCACCCAGCCAAGGTCAACCCACCACACCATACCTATTTGGTAGCTAAATCACAGACTTGCTCAATGAGTCATGGAGCTGTGCTCCACTATTTCTGTTGTGTTCATTGCATTTGTTTGGCCCTGTCCTCCACTATCCCAAAACAGAGCCCCATGCTTCTTGAGGTCTGACACTTTGAAGACTGTATGGTTAAGATTTAAACAACTTCAAAACACAACTTCTTAATGTTTCTGCTGTGATCAGTATTGGTAGGTCCAGTGTTATGTGGTGAAGTGACATTATTTACATGGAGGGCATATGAAATTATTTAGCTGGATGAGGTGAGTCTGTTTCTTTGCTAGTGATAAGCAGGTTGACTTTCTAGCCAGTGCTTTGCCCCAAGCACTTCTTCATACATTCCTGGTCAACCAGTTCTTTTCCAACTTTATCCTCTTTCTTCAATTGCTGTCTGTTCTGCTTTGCCCAGCTTCAGTTCACCTGCTTCTATCAGAAACCCCCACAATTTTCCTTGTGTTAATTGTGTGGGTCCTGTCTGCTGTTGGCTTTTAGGCAAGGACTTCTATTGCTTTAGCTAACCAGTTGCATAAAAGATCTGAACAGCTTATTGCATTACTGGTTTAGTTTCCGTCAGCAGGGAATGGGCAATCTCAAAATGTGCTGATGACAAAGAAGTAATCTGTGAAATTACCAGTAAAAAATTTTTTTGTGTGTGTTCTAGGTCAAGAGCTTAGAACACCATCTGAGATCAGAGTGCCTAGTTTTCCTCTGAGATTCAGAAAAAAGTGTAGGGAAAATTGAGTTAGAGGATTATACTGAGTTGAAAGAGAGTGATTGCTGCTGCTGGTTGGCAGCTGCCCAAGACTCTATAAGGGATTGCGCACCTCCTGGCTTTCTGCTGTAGCAATCTCCTTCTAAATAATCTTTTTCTTCACATTTTATAAATATGGAAACTTAAGAATTCACAGCTGAATTAATTATTCAACTGGTTTAGTCTGTAAATAACAACCTGCATCCTCACCTTGCAGTTCTTACACTTGACAAAGACATTTGGTGAGGTGGGGTAGTAGAGCTGTAGCACCATGGGAAGGAAAAAGAAATCTGCTCCTCTGTGACTGGGATGTTTTGTCTTTTTTATGGTGTTTCCCTGAACTGTGCAGTACTCACCAGAACAGCATGCAGGACTCAATGGCACATTTGCTGGTTGTTGTGTGGCGATGTTTACACACAGGACTGATCCATGGCAGCAAAGTCGTGGATAACTCTGGTTTGTACTCCTGAGGAAATGAGAAATGATGCTGCCTTTTTTCTGTTTAGTTAGCCACATTACTGTTTCTTGCTTGCAGAAAGCAAGATTAATTACACACAGATACAGTTTTTCATGGCTGTTTGATTTTCTTTTCAGTTGCTTTCTTTTAAATGGGGAAATTGAGGAACAAATGTGCCTTGTGAAGCTCAGTTTCTGAGAAGTAGATTTCTGTCAGGTTCATTTTTGGCCACTGCCTTTTTGTTGCTTCCTAGCAGGGAATTGATTAGAAGCGGTGTGAAGCCAAAGTAGGAACTGGGATCTTTTATTTGGTGGAAACATGTAGTTCCAGGTTAGACACTTCACTTTTAAGCATGTATTCCTGCACTGTTAGCCTTAGAATCATTTTACTCATTTTTTTTTTCAGAGACTAATTTAGTATTAATGCTGGAAACCCACAGCAACAAGGCTTCTACTAACAGAAGAATAAGAAACAAAAAGGGAAGAGAAAAAATCCTTATGCATGCTAACATAAATCATCACAGTTGTTCCAATCAGCACATATGGTATGGTAACATTGCCCACTGCTTTGAGACCCTCTAATGGAAGACCATATGGGCTGCTGCTGCATCAAAACACAATAGGCCTGCGTTTAGGACTCTGCAGTGATCTGGATTCAGAACTTCTTTCCTTTTATTGGTTTGTGTGTATGCATCAACATTTTTTCTTCCAAATAGTGTTTTTTTTGGGTTTTTTTCCCCCCAATTCCTTTGTTCAGTGACAGATTCCTATGGATAGAGCAAGACAAATACATGCCTGTGGCTTTTGTATTTCATGTGATTGCCTTTGCATATTTTGTGGCATTTCCAGGTTTCAGAAGTAGTAAGAGAACATTACAACTTGACCACTTTGTCAGAATAGTCATAGAGAGGAAAAAAGTATTTTCCTTTCTCTGGTGTGTATTTTTTGAATGACAAAAATGATTAATTTGGAGTAATGGAAATTAGGGTGCCATCCTGAGAATTTCCAGTGGTTGACAGTCAGTGCCATGCAAAAGTCACTCTGTCCTATAGCTATGCTGAAAGAGCTGCAATGCAAAGTGTTGTTAAAACTGTGGTACTAGTTTGTTGTAAGTGTTATTTGCCTCAAGGCTTGTACACCATTAGTGAAGTGGGCACAGTGAATACCCCTGGATCTAAACACTTAAGCGCGCTGATACTTGGTACTAAGGATATTTGCTATAGGTAAAACATACTTCCTGCTTTTTCCACACTCACTGTTTCCTAGAAATTATCAGTCACAACCTCTTTTTTTTCAGGGAAAACATGCAAATCCTCTATGGGTTCCATGCTGGTTTCTGTCAAAAGATTCTCTCTGTGTTTGATTCTCAGTCATGTGTTTGGCCAGCTATCCCTACCATTTTACGGTACCCTTTGGCTGGCTTTAGGGCCCCTGAAATCCATTGGACTTAGTGCCCTCACGTGAGTTATGGTTCTTTAGCCCAGCCCTCAGCTGGAGGAATGTGGGTGAGATCCTTCATTTCCTGCTCACTCCTCAAAACAGAACAGCAGCAGACAGGTGGTGACCTCTCCCGAACTGTACTGTGGTGTGCAGGTGACCAGTGGTTTTGTGTAATGATACCTCACCTTCTCCTCCTCTTAAATTATCTATTAGGCAAGGGTAGTGTTCTTAATCTAATTAGTTTCTGTGAAGTACAACAGTATAGTCACCAAGGGCTATGCATTCATCAAGGACCTTCCAAGCCCAGTGTAAGACAGCAGATGGATATGGAGGACAGATGGGGACAGACATGGTTATTAACACAGTGGCAGAGTGGTTGGCTGAAGAATGGTTTCCCTTTCTGTTCCCAATGTGGACAGGTTTTCTCTGGCAGCTGGGGCTAGCTGGTGGGAATGAATACAGACAGAGGAGGGCAGATGTCTTCACATTGGTGTGCAGGGAAGCAGGGCACAAAGCTCCCTTCAAGTGATAGCTATTCGGCACCTGGGATGGGTGTAAATTGATTTCTATCTTGCAGACAGGGATTTTGAGAAGTACCAGACTCAAATGGTGGTGGATGTATACAGAAGCATAACTGGCTTAAAGGTATCATGAAAGGGCTCAGACCATGGCAGAAGGATGCAATGGGTGCAGTGAGGCAGCAAAGTTGGGTATAACTTGCTAATGATATAGGCATATTTCTTTCAGTTTTTTATAGGCAGTATCATTGAGCAAGAGTACAAATTTAGCAATCTAGCTATGCAATAAAATCATCATCATTCCAGCATCAAGGAAGTGTTTATTGTGTAACTGCTTCTTCTGTCAGTACTATTGCTTTGATACAGCTTGAATTCAAAATGAATTGTATTACTTGACACTACTTTACTGTGCAATAAGTAGCAAGTTATGTAGCCAACGTAGGCCTGAGCTCTTGGTTATTTTTAGGTAAAGGCAGGGATAAACAATTTTGGTAAAGATCTTTAAGTATTCCAGGTCTCTCCCCTATTCAACACTATTATTTTTTAACTTTCCTTTTAAGACTTATTTATTTAGTGCTCTGCAACACTTACTGAGTTTCCCCACCTATATCTGGATTTTAAGCTTTGGATTTTAAGTTTCACATAACTATGTGAAATTCTTGATTATGAAACATGGGCCTGAAACTTCTGTGCAAGCTGGCAAAATGGAAATAATTGCTAATATAGACCAACTCAGGAGCAGAAGGCAACAGGGAAGCCTCTTGTTTCTTCTCTATCTTTCTGAAGTAGACAGGATTCTTCCAAATCTCAAAATTAGGTTTGGTTTTAGGAAAAGGTTCCAGTCAGCGCTTGTTCTTCTAAATCAATTTCAAAACAGAAGTCTTGCGATAAACGCCTGATCTCCTGCACACAGATTCAAAAACCACTTTTCCGATTCTGTCTTTTCCTGTCATACAGAAAACACCAAGAATTCTCACATTCATATTCTCCCACTCACACGTTTAGTGGAAAACAATGCAAATGTTCTTCTGCACTAGATGTCACCCAATGAAAATTTAAAAATAAAATATCCTCTTCCCTCTGTTTCCAGAGGCGATTAGGATGACAAGTTAATCAAGGCTTCATTTGAGCCCTGCATTTTTGTATTCATCATATCACAGCTCTTCTAATGTAGCTGTCCAGTCCACTCAAAGCAGGCTTTTTAAAAGGACTGGGTATGTTGCAGATTTACTTTGCTGAAAAATCCCTTAGCCTTTTCCTTAACTAGCCACATATAGAGCAAAACCCAGAAAGACTGCAGGTGTCCCAGAGAGGTGGCTATTAAGAGGATAGCTGGGACGACCCTAGTGCCCTGAACTGAAACCTAAGGAGACCCACAGAGACCTCTTGGCAGAGTGTCACACTTCCCCATGACCTGGGGAAATCACTTATGCTTCCTTCTGCTCAAGGGTCCTCATTTGCAAAAGAAGAATAATTTCTCTTTGCTTTAAGGGTCCTGCACCACTAATAGCAGTGAGTGTTCAGCTTCTGAGCTGATGAAAGGCAGTCAGATACATGCTGGTCATCTTTAACCTGCTTTGTGCCTTTTGGGGTCCAATGTGCGAAGAATACAATTTTCCTATACCACCTACCATGCTACATATAATTTACAGGATCTAAATAAATATCTGGAGAATCATAGCATGTGACAACTGACAGTCATGAAGAATGGACATGGTTAAAGGTGGTCTTTCAAGAGATAGAACAATTGGGTTCAAAGCTCTGGGTATTTGAAAGCTACCCATGAGTTCAGAAGAGAGGCCAGTTGCAATCTCCTCCTGCCTTGGCCGTATCATGGGCTGCCCTGCAGTCTGAGTGTGGGAAGGGAATGGTATTTTGTATGTATTCAACTGTTGTTTTCCTTTTGTTCCTGTCTTCTGTAGTTGGTATATGACGAAAGGACATCTACTCAAATGCATTATATTTCCCTTCTGAGATTTTAATGAGAAATGCACAGATTATGGCAAATTTTCTATTCTCTGTAACATGAAATTTTACTTTTAAATGGACTTTAGTGTTAATAAAGTCTTTATAAACCCTAGTAGTATAACAATAGTCATAAAGCTTGTCTTTTTGCTCAGCCATCAAAATAAAGAAAAGGTGTCCAAAATATTTTTTTCTCAGAAGCTCTAACAGAAATCTCTTAAAAATGTTAAATGAAAGAGATGCTGTGAAAGCTGGGCTAAAATAAGTGCTGCTCAGGTCAGCCTGAGGTGGAGGTGTCTCTGGTCAAGCCACTGTTTCTCTGTCTTTGGTTTTGTGGGTTAAAGCCCATCAGGAATACAATTACATCTTAAATCTTCTGATTCATGTCATGAGTGATAGATTTTCAGTTACCAAGAGATCAGAATAATTGAATATATTCACATTAAACTCAGCTTTTGATACCTATTTTTATTATTGAATTCAGAGGAGTTTTTGAATGGCATATGTGGAAATAGAAGAGAAGAGAAATGAAAACCAAAAAAATCCATGTGTGGATGTGGTTTCACTCTAGCTGGCAACTAAGTACCATGCAGCCACTTGCCACTCCCCCACCCCCACCTCACACTCCCCATTGGGAAAAAAGTTAAAACCTGTGGGTTGAGATGAGAACAGTTTAATGATTGAAATAAAGTAAAATATAACAGTAATAATTATACTAGTAATAACTGTAATGAAAAAAGGGATAATGAAAAGAGAAAGAGAAATAAAACTCAAGGAGAAAACCCAAACAAGTGATGCACAACACAATTGCTTGCTTCCTGCTGACCAGCGCCCAGCCAGTCCACCAGCAGCGATCTGTGCCCACCAGCCAGCTTTCCCCAGTTTATATACTGAGCATAATGTTATATGGTATAGAATATCCCTTTGGACAGTTTGGAGCCTCTCAGCTTCTTGTGCCCCTCCAACCCTCTGGCTGGCAGGGCTTGAGAAGCTGAAAAGTCCTTGACTTAGTACAAACATGACCTAGCAAAAACTAAAATCTTCAGCATGTTACATACGAAATCCAGAATGCAGAACTGTACCAGCAACTAGGAGGAAAAGTAACTCTGCCCCAGCTAAAAGCAGGACAGTGGACTAAAGGTCCAGCCTGTGAAGTGAACTGATTTATCTGTTCCGGTGAACAGCCTACAAGAAGAAGTAGTCTTAAAAAAAAAAATAATTTCTGAGCTTTCATCTTCACACAAATACATATTGTAATGAAACTCTGTGAGCTGTGAAGGGTCCAAATACTTGTTTTTACTGACCATCTACAAAGCTAGCTTCACATTCCTGTGCTGGCAGGTTCTGATAACTTCTAATAAAGGTGTAAATGATTTCTTCAGCAGTATCTACTTGAACACTATTTTGTTTGATGTCAATGTGAAATGAGCTAGCGGACACGAGGCAATTCTGTTGTGCACAAAAATGACACTGTCAGAAAAGAGAATAGTTTGCAACGTGATCATGGGATCAACAGAAAGGCAGTGTGTGAATAAGCATGGAGAGTGAATATTAGTTTGTCCCTAGAGCTGGTCTCACTTTGCCAAGCTGATGCAGAGGGACAGTAGGTGGCTGGGGGAAGGCTGTTGTATTTTTGTTTTGTTTTGTTTCTTGTCTGATGAGAGGTTAAAAAAAATGCTGTAGACTCTTGACCTGTGTCAAGCCAGCAATTTTCACCAGACACTAGACACTAAAGTAAAACTAGTGCTGAATGTCACTTGTAATATTTCAGTTGTCTCCTGAGAAGAATGTGTTGTGTGCTAATTGTCCTGGAAACCTGGTGATCTATTTCACTGTGAATGTTTGCTTATCATTTGTGCCCTTACTGAAAGTTTGAGACACAGTTCAATAAAAAATGAAATCGTTGCTCTGTCATCTCTGTCAATGGAACACTCTGTCGGCTACTGAAGTTCAGCCTAGGATCTTACTCTGAAGACTTCCAAAAGTATTACTGCAGACAGACGTCTTTTGTTCAATTGGAAGAAGTATCCCTCCATTTTCCTGCCCTCAAAACTGGGACTACGAATGCAGTTATGTTAGGGGGTGGAAAAATTCTTGGCTTATGCTAAGAAGTCTGAATGAAAAACACTGGGGTTAAGGAATCCAGTGTGGTGCAGACATGAAGGACTTCTAAGTGATTGCACAGTACCAAATCAAAGCCAAGAGTGAAGCCGACTTCTTTCATTGTGGGGGTGCTTTACAGCTTCCCCCTAATATATAGCTTTCCAAAGCACATGAGATGAAAAAGCATTGTAATTTTGCTTAATCTGCAGAGTAAGAGGGTCTTGAGTGATCTACGTGTAGGTAGAATGCCAGAAAAGGGTCAGACTGGAAATGCTCCTGGCATAATGAGGTATACTGCTTTATGCTTTCCTGTACCGTGCTGCTTTTTTCCATTTGTATTTGGCCAGCACATTCAGAAACTGTTTCATGTGAAGATATGTAGTGACCAGCAAATGTGTGGTAGAGCAGGACGTAAGGACATAGTTGTCCTTTTCTTACTACTCCCTGACTGTATGCTTGCAGTCACCACTGGAAACAGGACACTAGGCCAGATAGACCCTTGGTTTAAACCAGTATTCACTTCTCCTCGCAGGCATGTGTATCTATTAAGAGGGTGAAAACCCACTGAGACTAGTGAATATATTCAGTGTTTCATTTAAACTTTTCTGTGGCATTCATGCCAACTACTAATTAACACTGATTAGTGTCAACGCCCCTCAACCTCCTTCTAACAAGGCACTGTGCATGCATCAGCTTTCCTTTTTGTTTGTAAATAGCCTGTCTGAAACAAAGCAATTTAACATCTCCTCCTCAGTTTTGTGAATAGAATAGATATGTGCTTTTATTCACTTTATCAGTCGGTTGAGCATTGCTGTTTCAAAGCCTGAGTCAAAGTCCATGGAAAGACTCCTGCTGGGTTAAACGTGTTTTAGATCAAGCTCTTAGCAAAGGCAGCACTTTAATAAATCACAGCCTTGCAACCTCTTTGACTGGCTGCATACCTTTGTGGTTCTCTATGGCCTGCTAGCTTGAGGATTTTCTTTGTCTTTTTAAGGATTTTATTCTACCCAAGCAACCCTGACTTATATTCTGTACAGCCCCACTGAACGTAAATAGAGTTTTACAGACTGTAAGTCAGAACTGAGTCTGATTCTCTGATGTTGTCTTTTTCTGATCCAGGGTTCACTGTCATACTAGCTTGTGTGTTCCCCACCCAGCCCCAGTCCTGCCCTCACACACCACCACCCCCTCACCCCCACACCCTTTCTCTCTTATTTCTGTGTTTCCAGAGCCCTGGTCCCATCACTCAGCTGCTAAATCTCTATCTCTATCTCTATTTCTGGCTCTATCTCTATCTCTCACTTGGGCTGCCTCCTTGTTCCTTTCAACTGCCAGATCTTTTCTTGCTCCTAGCAATCTTCTTTCTCACCTCAAGTGCCATAATATATTTGCTGCTATTTAATGAGATGCCCAAGATGGGTGAACTGACAGTCTCGTTCTCTCTCCCAGCATCCTTAAATGGATAGCATGATAAATACAAGCCAAAACAGCATTTTCTGCTGAGGAATCTGAAACTCCTAATAGACATACTTTCCCAATTCTGAGAATAGATAGGGCCATGTCCTCTGACAGTAACTTGACCAAACTCCATTGGCTTCAGCAAAGTTACTTTGACTTATGGCAACAGAAGAATTACCCTACAGTTGAAATGGAGCTGTGTTTCATATAAATCACAAGAAAGTAGTTAGATGTATGGCAAATTAAATTAAATATCTGATGTCAAATTACTATAGGTTCCTGAATTAGTGTTGCTTCATATCAAATCTTAAATTTGCATATGAGGTCAAATTAAAATTACCATTATCTAATGGAAGTAGCTCTGTACTATATCTTCAGTGACAGTCATGAGTTTAATAGTCTAACAAACCACTGGATGTCTCTACTGTGCCATTCAAGTCCAGTTAAAACATATAAATCTGGCACAAAAAATTACTTAAAAATGAAGACAGTTTCAACATGGGAATATTTGAAATGATGGGACAGAGATTTGGGATCGATCTCTCACTGGATATCTTATGAAACGCAGACATTACCTACATGGTATGGTAAAATTAAATTAATTCCTTCAAATAAGGAAGCTTATTTTCTTTTTATTATTTAGATGGAACCTGTTCTCCACAGGTATAGGAAACCACAGATCTCTAGTAGAGTGAATTTTGTTTGCTTTTATTTCTTTAACTCGGCTGAATGGCATTTAGACTTAAATTTTGTCTTCCTGCTTTGAACATCCTTCTACTGTCCTGTTCCTTTCCCATCCCTCTCCATGGACCAGGGATGATGGAGACACTCCTCTAGAAACTCTAGATGTTAATTAAGTAACAAAAACCTACATGAGGACCAAGGCAAATGGAAGGATAAAATCATAAGGACAGGAATACCAAGGGGTGTCAAATGTATTACCCGGGCTGTGTGCTTATATGTGTAGGGAAAAGGGGATGAACCCTCTGATAGATACCAGCTGGATTTAGTCACCACGGCTACACATTATTTGTTGTGCATGTCCCTTTAAGCTGTTTTTCCAGTGAGAAGAACTGCAGGGCTGTGGTTTCTGTGGGGTGGGCATCACACTGCTCCTGAGACAGGCTGGCAGCAACACATCCAGGCACCTGATAAGGAGGTTACAGGCATTTTCTTGTTCAGACACCCCCTGCCTTGAGGAAAGACTGTGCATGAAAACAAGGCTGGTTTTATTTCCTTGGCATCCTGTGCCACCACCCTTTCTTTTGGGGGGGCTCTTTGTATCCTGTATCAGTGTGCATTGGTTTGTTAAAGGATTCTGAAAGTGCTTTGTGACTTGCACTGTGCAGAGTGGGTAATTCTGTACATTAAATATCTACTATATGACCCAATTTGTTCCTTCCAGTCCTATTTTGATTTGGAGTTAGAAAAATGAAGAAGTGAAGTTATTAATAAACAACACCACCGCACAATTTTCAATGTATCACAAAACTACCCATCTGTCAGAGTAGTTGTAAGTCATTACCAGTATGGATGCTTTTGCTTGTTTGCAGTCCCTTACACAGTCACTTCCACTTCTGAAGAGGAATCAGGATGTGAAAAATGGGTGCCTGGTTTGTGAACTGGGAGTTATGACTCAGCCAAATGCTTCTTTGTCCTGCCAGTAAAGACAGTTCACTGGCATCTCTGGTATGGCTGCTGGGTATTCATGCAGAACAGATGCCATGTGTGATGCTAGAAGGTGGTGATGGCAAATTATTGTGTTAGGCTAGCAAAGTCAGAATTTAGAGTGTCATCAAATACTTACAAATTACTCTAATCTGGGAAAAGGTAATAAATGGGAGCTAGATACTCTTACCTCAGCCTTAATGACTTTGACTGTAGTTGGCACTTGCTTTTTTTTTTTTTTTTTACATCCATAAAAAATCTTGAAATGGTAAAAGCTAACGTCTATAATGACAGTGGATTCAATTTTACTTCATCCCAGAACTTTGGTCTGAGCAGAGCAGCTGAGTTTTAAAAAGACTGCTCTATTCTCCTGTACCTATAATAAATTCCTGCCTAGCAAAGTTTAAATATGCAGCTTCAGGGAACAAAGGAAGCCGCTAAAAGGTAGATAAATCATCAGCTTTTATTCAAAGGAACCTTTTCACCTATTCAGTAGCATGAATCTTGCAAGACAAAAACAATATTTTGAATTTTATAGTGCCTTTTATCCAAAGTACTTTGCAAAAAAAATGAATAAATTAGTTTCCTTTCATAGTATGGTGTTTGCAAATGTTGATATTTCAGTTTCAAGGTGGAGTAGGTCAGGAAAAAATGAGCAACAGTGGTTTTTCCAAAGTCCAACACAGGTAACCTGTGTTAAGAGTCAGCAATAGTGCCTGGATTATCACAAGACAGATGTCCTGCTTACTGCATTTGGGAAATTAAATCATGCAGAGGACAGATCTGTGAAGAACCCAGTCTACTGGCCATGGCAGAGGATGAAAAACCACCAGCTGACTTCAGGTGTTTCTGCAGTGAGAGCAGAATAAAGGTAAACAGGTGTGAACTTTACTGGTAAGCATACTCCTCTGCTCACAGCTTAAAGTAGGTCAGGTTTGTAACTCTGAGTGTGGCCATACCACATCTCATTGGGGATTGAGTTCTTAGTCTCTGTGTCAGTTTGAGACCCACAGAATGGGAATAAATGTATCCTCTTACCTTCCAGAGACCCTGCAAGGATGAATATACAGGTCTTAATGGTTTCAGGTGCTTGGTTGAATCTGCAGCACTAAGCACTGCATGTGTTTTACTAGAGTATCTCACCTACTCTGTCCAGGTTCCCATATACCTTGACTCATATTGTGCACATCAGACACAAAGGTTTACTCCTTTCTCACACTTGTGCATTTCTGCCTGGAGAGTGTATCTCCTACCACCCTAATCAATATTATTTCTCTTTATTAGTGTTCACCAAACCCACTGAACCATTCTCAGTGAATTACTAAAGAAACAAACACACTCTGATTGCTAAGCTATTGTCCAGCCTGAATGTCCGCCTGACACTTCCTTCGTTTGTGCATGTTGTGCTCAGGGTGTAATGATTGATCCTGCTCTTCCAGCTGTGGGAGTATCTGGCCTGTGCGCCCGTAGCCTCTTCATCCATTGGGCTTGCCAAATCTGTCTAGGAGAAACCGCTGCTTGGTCTACCAGCTGCAGTGGGGTGATTTGCTTCTGATGTCCTCAGATGTATGCCATTAATTCACAGGTGACTACGGTGAAAGTACAGGGTAAAATGCAGTCTGGACCTCCTTCCTCCACACCAAGGGCTGTTCGGTGCTGAGGTGTGGTTGTCCTCATGCTTCCTGAGTCAGCAGGCTTTCAGCATGGCCCCTATGCACTGTGTGATTCCCCTGCACGGACCAGAGGGTGGGATGTACCTGTTTAGGTTTGTCACAGGCACTAATGATGAGGAGAGTCTGCTTGGAGTCAAACTGGACTAATAATACTGTTAGTGCCTTGAAAGAAGGAGGGGGAGATTAAGCCAAGCTGCCTGTGAGATAGGATTCCGCAGAAGGACTGTGATTTCTACAACTCTTCTGAAGGGCTTTTAATGGTCTACTTCATGGCCTCATTAAGTGAACAATGTCAGAGCTTTAAAAAAGAGACCTCTGCAAGTCTTGCACTGGGCTGGTGACATATGTCACAGCATATCTATCTATCTATCTATCTATCTATCTATCTATCTATCTCTATGTCTATATCTATATATGTAAGCAAGGGAGCACAGAAATGACAGAAAAGAAATGTGTGGTATGGTTGGACCCGAAAGGAAAGAGCTAGAACATTTCTTCTTTCACCCTCTACTCTGAATCCTTGCAATAATTAGCCAAAGTAAAATGAATATTAGCTTATGCTTAACTGCCTTTCCAGCATGTTACTCTGCATTGACCCAATAGTGCTAAACCAATTATTTTTTGAACTTTATGGCTTTAAATAATCCTCTGCTCTAAAACTCCCTCTACCCCTCAGCTACTTAACCACAGGCCCGACTGCCCTAAATCCTTTTCTTATACTTTGTAGCTTTTTAAGCAAGCCCCCTCTTTAAGTAGACATAATCCCTTCTCTGTAGAAAACATGAAAGACCTTGAACAAATCAAGATTTCTCCATGGAGAATTCAGCTAATCCTGTGCTTAGCTCCTAACAAGGAAATCCATCTCACCACCAAGCACCCCATTACTAGAACTAATGCCTGACTTGAATAACAAGCACATTACTGTGCTTTAATTGTAGCACCGCTCTGTCACATGGAGAAGTTGGAGAGGAATGTGACTGGGCTCCTCCAGGAAAGACAGGTCACGCCTTTTTGTTGTTGTTCAGGTTGCTGTGATTTAAAAGCCGACTAAATTAACTATTAATATGGACTGCACATGCTTCAGATTGGATGGAACAGCTGCACTGTAGCTCTGTAGTACGCTTTATTATAAACCAAGTGTTGTTATACTGGATTACTATTCTGTACATTGTCTTTTGACTGTTGCGAAATTCGTATGCTGGGGCTTGAAGGGGTACAATTGTGCCCTTGGGGGCAGGGAGGCATCAGCCATTTGGTCACAGAAAATTATGTTAGTGTTAAATCAGAGTAAAAGCAAACTAATCCACAATGCGAATGCATGGTCAGCACTTTTTCCCAGAAGGGCTCCTCACAGCATGAGCTGATTACTGCCATGGTGGTAGAAGGGAGAAAAAACATTTGTGGGAAAATAACTGTACGTATTGGAGAGAAGCAGAAGGTGCTGTTCCAGCTCTGGGGTAGTGTTGTTAGTATTGATGTCAGCTGTGCACTGGGTACCGTCACAAAATGGAACCAGGAGGGGGGCACCTGGTATGGATCCCAGGTACGAGGGAGTACACTGACCTCACAGGCCACTGGCTCTGGGATAGTCACTGCAATTGCTCCTTGGGTCCCTGGTGGTCCAACATCCACGCCTAAATCAGAAATGAGCAGTCTTGTGGGGGACCGTGTGCACGTCACTCTGTGCACTTACTGAGAAGGCTCGGGGGGTGCGTGGCTTTTTCCCCAGCTCGCACAGGTTTGGTGAGAGGTGGCCACTGCCTTCGATCAGTGCCTGCAGAGGCAGGCACAGAGCCAGGAGCCAGTGTGTGAGCAGCGAGCCCCGAATAGGAAATACTCTTCCTGACTGATGACGTGCTCATGTAAACCCACACTGCCTCTAACTTAGTTTCTTTATCAGCAGCATGGCATGGAATTACTGTGAGCTCCTTCTGCTGATTCAGAGAGTTTTGTGCAGCTCCTCTGGATGTTCTGATGTAGTGTGGGACTACAGGTGATTTCCCAATTTTTTTCTAGATTAAGAAGAAAAAAATGGCTTGGAAGATGTCTGGAGAGACTCATGGATTAAGCAAGGAAAGAACTTTCATGCTGTTTGTCAGAGTGGAGAGAATAACTGTGAGAACTGTAACTCATCTCTGTGCTTGATAAAAACATACGTGTATTACTAGACAAGAGTGATTGTAACAAGACAAGAGCAAATGCTGTCTATTGCACTGTGATAAGAAATTCATATGAAAACCCATTTTTATTCAGGCATGTTTTATAATCCTTTGTGGAAAGCATAGGTTGCATGTTTATCCTCTTGGTCTATAATGTGCTTTTCTAAGTAAGATTTTTTTCCCTCTGTTATATACAACTTGGCTGTGGCTGCTGCTGCAGTCGTGTCTCTAGATCCTGAAAAATAACATTGAGGGATGGGTGGGAAAGGGGAGAAAAGCAGCAGCACATTGCATGGATTTAATGCGACATTAGACAAATACTGAGCAAGATTTTAATTACAGTGGTTATGGCAAATTTTCCTGCTCTGGAAGATGTCAAAAATCCTCCTATATTTAGTAACCTGAATACGAGAACCTCATTGCCTACTGTCTCCATCTCAGGCTGCATGTAAAGTGCAGACTAGGAGTTAATGGGTTGTAGTTTAAGGGGAGTTCCACTAGATGATGGTATAAATCTTCATAATGAGCAAGACCAAAGCGGGCAATTTAAACAGGCGTCCAGGAAAAGCAAAATGCCACACAACCAGAGGCAGTGACAGCCCCTAATCTACCCCTTGCTTCATTAGAGTGAGGGCAACTAACTCAGACAACTGCACTGGCCACACAAACAGTGGCAACGTCCAGCAGTGTCACAGCTGGCTGTGCCACCATGCAGGCAAACTGAATGGAGGGGCTGATTTACTTGAGTTAAAATCAAGTAACAATTTGCTTAATTTATTTTGCAAATTAGGCTGGGCTAACATCAATTCATTTTTAAACGATACTATAAATGAGAGTAATTGTGTAATTAGAAGCAAATAAATTACAGGGCAGAAGATCCATTCACATGAATCGCAAATAAAAAAATAAAGCTGGGTCTTACATTCCCCCAGCTGACAGATGTCAGGATGTTGTTGGGGCACAAGTCTCAGTCTATCTGCCCTTGGAGGGGAAAAGAAACAGCTTTTTATACAACCAGGTAGCACCTTCTGTAGCCCATTTGGATTGGCCCTGAAGGCCAAAAATGGGAGTTTTCTGGAGCCCTTCTCAGGCAGGAGGAGTACTCCCTGATGAGATAACAGTTAGGAGAAAGGGCATATGGAGAAGACAATGCCATCAAGAAAATCTGCTGAGGGCAACAACCTTTGAGATGTACCAGCAATGGAGAAATGGTTGCCTTAGTCTCTGGGGGGATTAAAAAAAGAGTATGCCACTTCTGGATGCCAATGAGAAGAATAACAGCACCAGGTTCTCCACTTTCAGCTGGGGGCTGGTGCGTCTCTCCCAGAACATGACTGCACCATTCAGCTTGAGGAGTATAAAGCCCAGGTTCTACCTCTATTTCCATTTCATTGTACTGGCTCCGGCTGGGTTGGAATCCATTTTCCTCAGAGCAGCCCACGAAGTGCTGTGTTTGGCATTTGTGCCAAAATCAGTCCCGGTAATGCGCCCCGTGTTTTGGCTGTTGGGGAATGGTGCCTGCACAGTGCCAAGGCTTCCTCTGTTTCTTACACCCCCGTGCCCGAGCAAGTGGCCAGGCTGGGTGCGGGCCAGACACTGGGAGGGGACACAGCTGACCCCACCTGGGCAAGGAGATGTCCCATGACATATGACATCATGCACAGCAAGAAGAGCTCAAGGGCAGGAGCAGGACAGGGGGGACATTTGGGGTTATGGTGTTTGGGTTCCCAGGTCGGTGTCAGGTGTGCTGAGGCCAGGCTTTCCAGGGAGCGGCTGGACATCTGCCTGGCCCTGGGAAGTGGTGAATGAATTCCTCGCTCTGCTTTGCCTGCAAGTGCAGCTTTTGCTTCGCCTGTTCAACTGTCTGTGTCTTCATTCACAAACCTTCTCACCACCCCACAGGAGAGGGGAGTGAGAGAGTGGCTGTGGGGGTGCTTGGCTGCTGGCTGGAGTCATCTCACCAGATTAATGTCATAGATCTATTACCCTGGAATTAATTAACTGCTAATAGCACAAATATTTGTGTTTAGTGTATGAATAAACCCCAACAAAACAGAACAACAAAGATGACAAGGAGTAAGTGATGAAAATGGAAACAGAGCTCAAGAATGCTAATCCATAAGATCCTGCTGTAAGCAGTGTGAAGAAGGTAGTCTGTGTTCTTGTAGTAGCTCTGCTCTGTAAATCAGTATATTTAAAAAAATAAATGGGGAATGCAGAATCTTGCATACTAGGACTTGGAGTACTTGCTACCATACAAATTCTACATACCTATAAGCGCTTATGTGTTCAAAGATAGAATTTTATGTTCATAAGATGGTCGCTGAAAATATCATAATCCTAATAGACATCTGTTTAATAATCTTAAGATAAAATATTGAAAATCAGAGCTGATATTATGTAGAAAACTCTCACACAAGCTTTTGTCAGAGAAGCTGGGAAAAAAGGACTATAGTTAGGAAAGGTTTGACTCTGCCACACACCATCTGCTTAGTCTTTCATTTCAGCTCTAGGTGCTTTTGAAAATGGTGACCTTGATTATTCTTTTTACCTGCACAGCTTTATAAAACTGTCTTGTTACATCCTGCAGGGATGTAACTTCTAAGAGCCTAAAGCCAGCCAGAATCAGCTGTTATTGTACATGGAGCTGCTTGTTGTACAGGGCTGATTAGTTATAAATTGGACATTGAGTAGCACAGGTCTCTGTAAGGCATCTGAGTAATTATGGAGCAATTTGCATCCTTTCACAGATTTGCTCAGGAAAGCTGTGAATCTGTAAGACCAGCTTGATGTGCAGAGGTGTGTGCAGAGGCTACAAAGGGGCATGAGCAAAATTAAGTGCTAAATTTGGGCTCCTCCTCTCTGGCAGCAGTGATTCAAAGCCTGTAAGATGTCATGGACCTCCCTTGCTTTGTGCATATGAAAACGATCAGCTGTAGTAGAGGGCTGTGGCTTTCAGAGGGAGTTGGGCTGAGCCGTGGTAGTTGCTGTACTAGTGTTGTATGGGACCTTGGCTAACTGGTAGGTGCGACCTGGCTGCTTCTGCAGCAAGTCTGTACGCGTGAGAACCATGGGAATGAGTCAAAGCTTGGCCTTTTTCCTCCTCCTTGTTTCTCCTGTGTACCAGATTATGATCCTTCACTGCTGGCAAACTTCAGCTTGCAAGGGTCACCATGAGCCTGAAGCCCTGGGCAATCACTCAGGCTGCTCCCCTTGAAAATCAGCTTTCTCACAATTCCTTTGTTCTGATTAATGCAAGACTGCCTTTCTTTTGTGCACCAGCCTGCTAATGGCTTCTTTCTTCGATTTCTTGAATTTAGGAGTTGCATACTCCACCTCTGTGCTTTATATAATTAAGCCCTAAACCAGCGAGGGAAGTGTCAGCTGCTTTGTGTTTAATGTCAGAACCCCACCAGACCGAGCAGCAGCACAAGCCATGTGAGGGCATGTGCTAATACTTCTGTCAAAGTCAGAAGGCATGGGATGAAATTTTTGCGGGCTGTAGGAAGACAGGCAACGGCAGATCTGTCATAAAACCTGCATGCACAATATTAACCCATCAGAAAACTTTGGAGAAACATGAAGCAGTGGTGTGAGTTTGTACTAGTTGGCTACTTTGCATCATGGGGCTCAGATGTTTCTGATGCAGTGCTTGCTAGACTTCCTCTATTGTCAAACAATGACCTCTGCAGAGAGAGGATCGTTAGTTTGACCTCAGTGGCAAAAAAACAGAACTAAAAGCTTTTTACACATCTTTTGCCTACTGATGGATCCTTATTTCCCTGTCCCTCAACAACAATAATCCTTCTAATAATTCCACAGAGGATGCATTATGGTAATTTCTGTGGTTTTCCTTTCCTCCATTTACTGTAGGATTGCAAAATCAGTGCCAGGAGTTCACTGTATGTGAGGTTTTAATGCTTAGTAGTTCATAGATTTTTAGGAGCACAGGCAGCAGTCTAAAATAAAGAGAGAGGAAATCTCATGACTTGACATCTGAAATATTCCCAGACTTCAAAGAAGTTTCAGCTGGCCAAGCAGCCTTATTTCAATAACTCAGAAGGGAAGTGTTGGGAAACCTGGGAGTGGATGAGTTCCCACCAGGGATAGAGCAATGGAGAGCATGAAGGGAAATAAATCTCTCCTGGTGGAACTGGACTTGAGGTGTCAAGGAGCTGGAGTCCTAAAGGGGCTAGTGTGAACTTCAGGCTGAAGTATACACATGATGTATTAGGCCTCAGCTAAATCTGAAATCATAAAGCAACAGTCAGGGTTGGGAGATAAGAAGGAATAACCTTTGAAGCTGCTGAGAATGTTGCTGCCGTCTTTTTTTTTTTTTTTTTTTTTTTTAAGGTACAGATAGAGTCATTATCAATTGCAAGTCATCCAAGAGAAGGTGGTTTCATTGGCTCAGCTTCATGAGAAGACAGCAACTGACTTCCTGGCTGAAACAAAGTATCTCTGAATGTCAGGTCCTGCAGAGAACCACCTTGGTACTAACCAGATGCAGGTGTGAGGCTGAGTCTGGCAGAGGTGGTAGTGGCAGTGTGACTTACCCTCGTCCTCTGGGGCACGGCTGCCATCCAGAGCACACACAGCTGGGGGAAAGGGTGGTATGGAACAGTGGCAAAGGACAGCTTTTCCTCCCTGCTGGAGGGCAACAGACGTGTGTTTCTGTGTAGTGGAGAGAGGTGTAGTCAAATGCTCTCTTTCAAATTCTTCTGCTTGTTAACAAAAATATCTATTACATTGCAGTTGCTCATTATGCAGTCGGACGGTGATGCTGCTTACTCTTTCCTGCTAGAGATACTCTCTCAGTTACTCTGAGCCTCTTAAGTGAACTATTCTCAGTTTATGCTGCGCAACAGGCTAACTGTAGACCATTAAACATTTTCCCTGGGGAGGTACTCCACAGAAAACCTTACTGAGGGACTCTTCCCTAAAAAGAAGCAATTTTCTGAAACAAATGACTGATTGCAGAAGGCTTCTGGTGGTGGCTGTGGTAGTGGTAGTCATGATAAGGGAGAAAAAGCTGGTTAAACCATCTTCCAGGAGTGTGAAAAACTGAAGGCTGTCAAGGAAATTGGAAGTAAACAGGGACAGCCACAGCTTCACTGTTTTATAGTACAACAGAAATGCTGGTAACTTGTGACAGCCTGAGAGCAGTAGATTATCTCACTGTTGCAATTTACTCAGGCTTGGGGTTTCTGTACATGTGCCTTTCCCTGGTGCTAGTGCAGTTAACCCCTATATAACAACCTGAATCAAGATACAGTTGCCTTTCCACCTACCCACTCAGTAGTTCAAGGTCATCTAGGAATCAGGGGTTCTGGATTTACAAAGATCTTTGGTAAAGCGGCACATTGTTATAGTAGGTGGTTAAGGCATCAAACCTCGGGAGGGATCCAGTCCTTTGAGATGCCATGTAGGTTTTAGATCTGCATGAATTTCTCTCCAGTAACAACTGGGGGATTTATCTACAGGATATTTTATAGCATTTCATACAGCTTCAGATTGCTTTATTTCTTTGCATAAATAACAAAGATCTCCCATATGTTTCTTTTTTCTTCTTTTAACCTGGAAGAATTGCAGGAGATTAGAAATTTCTGGGTAGATATACTTGCTATAAATGTGTATTGTAGATTTGGAATAATAAGGACTAACTTTTTATAGATCTCTCTCATTAAAAGTCACCTTCAGAAAACACTGCTGCACCTTGCTTATAATCAAATGACACCTCATAACCACCTAACCATTTTTAATATCCCCTAGACTCTATTGTATTATGCCAAGGCTCAGACACTGTCTAGCTAGTCAAGGAAAAGAGTATACCATCATATTTAAAAGCAGTTATTGGGACAGGTTTTACAGGCAGTGGGCTAAGACAATTCAGAAACAATTGCTTATGTGATAGTTTGAGGATTTGTCCCTGTCAAACAGTTAATATTGCTTTAATACATGAAGTAGGCTGTATAAGACAGCAATAATGAAAAATGTCAGGAAAGACAATATCAATTGTTATTCAACATCCACATCAAAGATTACTTTTTTGTCAGTAGCTTTCAGAAAATGTATTTTCCATCAGATCTGATTGCGTTCCTCTTTGAAGTGCTCCATCCTCCCGGCAGATTTAATGTGACATCTAGGCACTTTTTAGTCCCTGGGCCTCTGAGGCGATTCAAAGAAGCACAACAAGCCATCACAGGTTTATCCTCAAAGGCCGACACTGTCTGTCTGATTTATTGTAACTTTAAGAATCATCTCCAGCAAAGCATGAGCCTTTCTACCCATCCGCAGCCTCAGACTTTTATCAATTCATTTGTATGCAGCCTGTACATTCTGGAACTGAGAGCCCTATAGCCACTCATGGAAAATGCATTACCTGCTACTAATCCTTTTTATCTTTAAAGTCTGTATTTTTTATGTATAAGTCATTTTGGGTTATCATAAAATATACATAATTCTCGCCCCAAAAAAGACAAAATGAAAAGAGAATATATAATAAGTTATGAGCTTGCCGTGTCCTTATCACCAAGGATTCTAAATAAACAGCTCTCTCTATGTAAATACTGCAGGATATAAAACTGTGATTACTTTCAATAGGGAATAGGAATGCTTCCATTTTTGTTCCTCGTTTCAAAGTGAAACAGTGAGATGAATCATTTTAAACGTGTTTGGGAGCACTTTTATTTTCTGCTTCGTTGCTTTGGGGGCCTGACAGTTGCAGGGGTTGCCTGTCAAACTTCTTCTGCCATATACTACAGATATACAGAATCACCTTATGGTTTCAACATTTTGCTGCAGATTCATGGTCAATCGTATGTTAATGACAGCTGTTTTCCTTTTCTTTTTTTTTTTGTTAATGCAGGATGTATTTGAAGCACCTGCAAGATCTCATGGCTTACTGTGAAAAATGGTGATATGGCTGGGAGGATGACACAGTTCTTTGAACAGGGCTTTCTCTGCAAGTTTTGAGGCAGCTCACTGCAAGTTCACTGCATTATTTGCATTATTTTCTTAAAATATGCTGCTCTATGAATAGTGCTGCCAATAACTTCACTAGATAGATGAACCATGCAAACTTTTATCATTTTGGCTGCAATATTAATCACGGGTGGAACTTTTTAAAAATTAAACCTTACTTTCATCTGTTCATGTCAGTCCTGTGTCTCACATGCATACTGCATATTATAGGCCAAGACTATGAAAAGCAATAGTGTAAGGCGGGCACATTAATCCATATTTAGACATTTCTGTGTGTTTATATATATATGTACACACACACACACACACATGTATATACACAAAAGTCTTTGTGTGTATGCAGGTATGCATGTGCGCAAAGTTTATTTCATCATGCATATTTAAAAGCAGCTATTGGGACAGGTTTTACAGATGGTGGGCTAAGACTTCTTGTTTGAGTAGTGAAAGTCTGCATGTTCTTGAAGCTGATGTGGCCCCAGACCATGAAAGTGTTCAAATGGCCAACTTTAACTGAAACCATTGGGATTTAGGGATCTAGCAGGAACTAGAAATCTGTAACTTTTTGCAGGTATCATCATATATGTCCCCAGGGTCTTACTGTTTCAGTGAGTCTGCTCTCTTGTCCAAACTCTTTCTGTACCTCTGAGGAAAAATTAATATTCAACGCTATACACATGCTAACAGATATTACATTAACTAATTAAATTAGCTGAGTTACACCAAGATAAAATATAATGGAGAATAGAGCTAGGTCTATTTGTTAGGTGGTATGCAAGAAACCAGCACACAGGGAATGTAAATTCAGATCTATTTTTCACACTTGGATATAATACCTGTAGACACTCTTAATGAATATTTTCCCAATCAGATGGACAACATACTAGATTATTAAAGTGGCAAATAATGACAGTTGTACAATACTGTTAAAAAATTGCTGCAACTAAAATGCCTTGGTACGTAACCAGAAATGACTTTTGGTGGTGAACTACCTGTTTTTCTTAAAAAGTTACATGGCTAATGCCCATAAAACTCAAGGCATACGGTAAAAACTAAATAATACTATGTAATGCACTAGTGTGAGAGATGTAATGATGTATATCTTTGCATGCTTTTATTGGTCCTGTTGACTTCATGGGACTATTCACACCCCATGTAAAGAAGTTTGTACTTTTGCATGTTTAGGATTGAGTTTTCTTGAAAGATATTGAACTTGTGGGATTGAATTCTGCAAAACAAAGCCATCCTTTCAGGAACTCGCTCATTTACTGGCCAGTGCATAGTAGGAAATGTTGGGTCAAGTCCTGCTTTTCTTTCTGGAGAAGTCTCTGCAGAACAGCATTCCCCATTAAGCAATTATTCTTTGCCACCTGTTCCCTCCATCAGGACTTGATTTCTAAACCTTTGCCTCAATGTAGTATCTGGTGAGAAAGGATGTACTTTTGAGGACTTCTTTTTTGTCTTTAAAGCATGCTGTGGAATACGAATATGTAACTAATAAAAGGATATAACTGCTTTTTTCTTTAAGATATACTTCTTTTCAAACATGATAAATAGTACATACTCTTACAGCCCATTTATTTCTCGAAGTCTGGTTTGTCTTCTGAGTTTGGTTTTGCTTTTCAATAAGTGAATAACCAACTTTTTCCTGCCCAGACTGAGCAGTGCAACTTTTGTGCAAGTCAACCATTCCCTCTTATTACCAAAATGATGAATTATAAATAGTTTTTCAACTAAAATAAACATATTTATCACTGATATCTGTGCTTCCAGAATGTATCATAGCTCTTTTAATTTGCTGGCCTATTGTTTCTTATCTGCAGTATTGTTTTAATAAAGTCCTTACCCCTGCATTATGTCCAGACCCTTCAGGTGTACAGTGGCACCAAGCAAAGGAACCTGCTTTACAATGCAGAGTTTTACCATGGGGGAACACAAATGGTGGTGATTTACTATAGTGGGAGTTCTAGGGCACACAGAAGTAGGAGGTATCCCTGTTACTTACTAGCCTGAAGTGTTTGCTTTACCCTAGAAAGATAATTAAAATTTTGGTGCGCCTACCACCGAGTCAGATGGAACAACTGCTATCTTCGCTGAAAACTGGACTGAGCCATAAGAAGTCAAATATGTGTTCAGCTAGAGAACGCATACTTAACAGAAAGCTACTTTATTTTTTAAACATCTCCCAGATGCAGAAGGACCAGCCTGTTTATGCTCGTGACACTAAAGGACTTTCTAGAAACACACTAGGTGGGAGCAGCAGATTGATAACTGTGAATTAGCACAGCCACAGCCAAACACTGCTCCCTATGCAAGTTAATTGTGGGCAAAGTAACTTGTCATAGCAAGTTTCCTCCACTGCCTTATTAATGAACCTTGGCATTCCCTTAGAGGGATCTTCTACAAGGGTGAGAGAATGGTTCAGGTTTTATATTGTGCTTTGGCTCAGATTTTATGTCTTCTTGTCATCTGTGCTTTGGCTTTCCTCCATTCACATTACTGCGAACAGATCTGAATTATTGTTAAGTAATAAGAAGAAATGAATCTTTAAAATGTACAATTTGTTTAGGAAGTGCTATCACCGACCTTGTAACATGACATACCTGATTTTTCTCATACCAGGCAGTGGCTACTGGTTTGTCTGAAAGAGCATATATACAGACACCACTGTTTTTTCATGGGCAAAGTAATAATCTTAGGATTGGGAATTAGGATGGGATGGTGGAAACTAAAAACCTGGGCTTTGGTTAGGGCAGGATTTCCTAGTCATATGCCCACTGATAGATAACCTGGGAGGTGTGGGCAGGATGGGGTGCTTGTGCAACTTAATCGTTGCTTAATTAATCTAAGGTTGATCTGGCTTTTGGGGCAAGGTCAGCAAGGCACAAATACACCTCAGAAACATCAAAATTCCCTGGCACATTTGATGTGACATTTCTGTGCTAACTACTGAAAAGCAAGATGCAGGAAGTCAGCCATCTGAACTACGAGGGAGAAAGTGATTCTATTCCAGAAAGTCCATTCTCTTTCAGATCCTCTGGTAAGACTGTCTCTAAGGATGTTGGCATCTACTGTAGTTGTTGTGTAGCATGGACATTACATATCACTTCTCCCCACCCTCCTAACTGCAATGAGTTCAGAAAATTTCATTCCTTGTAACAAAGCAATCAATTATTACCTGTCCTGGAACACAGTAAGAGATGAAGGTTGTTGGGGTTTTTTGTGTGTTCTGTTTTTTTGTGTGTGTGTGTGTTTTTTTTTTTTTTAATTATTTTTATTGTTGATGTTTTTTCGCAAAATCAGAAAAGGTCAAGAAAATATTAAAAACAACCAAAAAGGAAATATCATGTTTGCAGATTTTTGTGTATGTTTTCCTAGCCATCCATGTTATTTAGTTTGTGATAAATATTTCTGTAACTTGTATCAAAGAAAGGAATAAAAAAAAGAAAGCAAATCAGGTTTCAAGTTTGTTATTATGGTGTTTTAATGGGGTTTTCTGACATTTTCAGAATCTAACATGTACCCTCTGTATGACCAGAACTGATATTCAGTGATCTACATTCACTTCTTATCAATGCTGTCTAGTTGCTAAATGGCAACTAAGCAGAGACTGCAACACTTTGCACAATTTGGAGTCTTATCTGAGAGACAGATTGCAGCAGGAATCACGGTACTATCAAGAATCAACATTCATCTACAAGCAGCCTCTTCTGCCAGCAATAGTGAGCCTGTATCACTTGCAAATTCTTTTTGCCTGCAAGTTCTGGGATCCAGTAAAGCCTTTTCCAGTTTGGGAAAGCAGATGCCTCCTCTGAAGAAGACCACATTTTTTCAGGCTTAGGGAAAGAAACATACTAAAAAGATGGACAATCTCTGTATAGCAAGCAAGAAAGCAATTTCACAGCCCTTTCTATCCCAGTCAACTTTAAGGTGTTGATTTAAAGGAAACACCCTGTTTACCTTAGGAAGAACTGGGATCAAATCTATCCAAAGGTTTTTACCAGTTTAGGCTGACACATTTTCTAAGTTGCCGAAGTTCAGTCACACTGGCAAAGAGACCCAGGCTGCCTCATCTGGCAGGACTGTTTGTGAAAAACTGAGTTAAATTCTTAGACTGCAAAGAGATGAGAATGTAAGAATAGAAAACAAGGAAACTCTTGAAAACCTAATACAAAAAGTGATAAATCTCAGTGATTACTTAGATTATTCTATAATTGATGTATATATATATAAATATATATATATATGTATATATATAGAAATAAAAGGGGAAGTTTGTCATTGGAGCTTTTGTAACTCTTGTAAATAATTTCGTAAATATTTTACAGCAATTTGTAAATTTTATAAATAATATACAGTAATTTATGCACTTGGATCTACACTGTATATCTGGACAGAGCTCTGAGTAATGGACAATGCAAAAACTGCTCAGAAGACTGTAGCAGGTTAGGGAGCACTGTGGCTTGTGTACTTTTTTGTGGGCAGCTGTGAGAGGTGCCCTTCCTGAGGCGCAGGAGCTGCCCTTTGACATTTGGCCAGGGCTGGTCAAGTGCGTGGGATTTCCAGGCCAAACCCTGTTCTCAGAGACTGACACCATATAACTATATTGCTCTATATACCATGTGGGTTTTGCATACTTTTAGTGAGAAGAAACCTCAGTGACCTGATAAAGGTGTGCTTCTAGTGGTTTTGCATTGCTAGAAAGCTTCAACTGAATCTGACTCTGACATATGCTGTACAGCAGTGGCAGTACCGAGATTGTTAAATTCAGCTGTTGATTTTCATTTAATGCGTGTGGCAGGCAGCTGATACCGTATTACTACACAAACAAAAGCCTGTACAAAACTATTTGGTATTCGGTTTTTGGACGGAGAAGCTCTGTTGAATATCACTTTAGGTGAGAAAATGCAGGGGCGGGGGGAGAGAGCTAGAATATCAGAGCCCAAGGATGCTTCAGAAGAGTGAACAAGGATGGGGCTGCTGACTTGAGAGAAACTTTGGGAGTTAAATATTTGGCCAGAAGAACTGTGGGAATGTGAGGAAAGAAACTATGTTGTTTAATGACTCCTGCACCAGAAAAGGGCTTTTCATTTGGAAATGTGCTGCATTCTATCAAATTACTGATAACTCCTTTTATGATAAAATCAAGCCTACAAGGCTCTGATTTTGGTTTACTCCCTCAGCAAAAGGGGCTGAAAATAACAGATAATTAGTGACAAAGTAACTCTCTGATTCAAGTCAACAACAGAAACATTCAGGTAAATAAAAAAAAGAAGTATTGCATGGAGGCAGCATCAGAAATATACCCCAGGCTGACTTGGCAGTCCTGGGCTGGCTTTGTATGTACTGTGAACGGAAAACCCTTGTAGATGAGAAGAAATGCTGTAGTTGGCCTGTGTACTGTAATACTCAATGGCCTGTGCAGAATTGCTGTGAAATGCCTGACCTGAGCTGGAAGTTGATGATTTCCTGCATGTTCTCTCTACCCTGTGTTTCCTATTTACACTTTTATCTAATGAATTTTTTTTTTTTTATAGAGGAGGAAGCGATTTTGAGCTAGAGGAAAGAATTCCCTCCTTGGAGACACTCAGAAGGTGACAGCTTAAGTAAACATAGTATCTTTTATTCTTCCAAATGAAAACTGTTTGTGAATTTCTTTTCCCCAAGATTAAATGTGGTTTCCTTCCTTGAGCATCTTGGTTTTATGAACGAGGGTTGAATATTGTGAATTTCTTCTTACATTTTTAGCATCAGCTGGTTATTTTTTACTAACATGCTGATAATTTTTCAGATATTGGCTTCTGACAAATGAAGCTTTAATAAAGTGCTATTTTTTAAAATAACCCAAGCCCAATTTAACATAGGATGATGTAATAAAGGCAAATATTCAACCAATAATGAAAAGCTAAGTAAATGGAAATGTTTAAGCTCTATTTTATGCAGGGAAGTACATTAAGGCAGATCTAAGAGACACTTTAATGGATTCAACATTAACAATCAGACCTGGACTTAGTATAAATCAAATACAACTGCATTTCAGCCTAATGTACACCCACTCATTCATTAGTACTGTTCTGTGCAGATTATAAATATTGGTGAGGAAACCTCCAGCTCTTGAAGAATCTTTCCACAGACCCAGCAATAATTGAACAATAATGATGACAGTCTTATTTTTATGAATCACTAAAACTTATTGATTTGCACTTGGGACTTGAGAGAGCTTTCTCAGCCAGCATGCAACAGGAAATTGTTATAAGCTGTTAAAAAGCAGAGAAATAGGGAGAGAGAAAGCGAAGACAAGCGAAGAAGTGGGAAGGTAGTGGAAGTAACATTTGGTATCAGATAATTGCAGACATAATCAAGATGTAATGAGAGGGTCCCCTAACCTACCAACAACGTGATACGAGGTAAATTAATTACCCTGACTACATGTGTGTTCAGGCACACACATGCCTTTTAAAATCAAGGAAATTATGGTATATCTTTATTTTACTTTCCAAAACAAAAAGAGGGGAAACACATGTAAATATTTTATGAATTGCATATGCATAAGAATATAAATACAGAAGGAAAGTGGACTTTGCTGCTGTCTGTAACATACAGCTTCGAAACAACATAAGCAGTGTAAGGTTCTGGAAATATGTCATCCATTACTACGAAAAAGAGCAGAACTCTTCTATCTTATTTTTGTAAAAGATGTACTGGTATTTGTTAGGGAGCTTTTTTCTATCTCGTATCTCAAAATTGGTAGAAAATTGTACCCTGTAAAGATATGAAAGTAATACTGGCATATATGTCTGGTTTGAAGTATGTGTATGTGCGTGTGCCTTACTGTTAGCTTTTCTTCTTTCTTGTTTTTGGAAGACAGAAAATATCTTATTTCACAAACATAAAAGACAAACTGTAATTGTTTAACTATTTATTTTATTACACTAGGATTGCATTGGTATTTATTGAGCCTCAAATAGCTGGGATGCCGCCAAAAGTTCACTTGGACATTGTGGTCTTTTTCTGTAACTGTTTATTTCAAAAGTAAATTTACATAATTCATGCTAGGAATTCTTTATGCTAGCATTTAATAGTCTAACAATTACTTTCTTTTGCAAGACTCTTTCTCCCCTTAATGATCTAAAATTTGCATAGCTTATCTCAGCCTAATTTACTGAAATGAGTTTCATCAAGGCCAGATTCTGAATGAGATTCAGCTGTGCAAAAGGAGTTTTGACATTCAGAAGTTCACCATAAAGCTTCAGGCTGATGGAAGTCTAGAGAATTTCATTAATAGGCATAATTAAATTACAGCAGTTTTTTGGATTCAGATGTCCTGCTAGGAACCCTGAAATATTTAAGCTTGTAAGATAATCCAATGAAACATAGATGTTTAGTAAAAATGTCAAAAATATTATTTTTCTATGTTTCCTGATTATTTTATAGTATATGATCATAAAGCCACATGTTGCCAAGTGCAAATACAAAATGAATATGAATATGAACAACAGCCATATTGATTAGGTTAATGCAGATTGCAATACAGTTGTATATTACTGTATAAAAAGTTTATACTGTAAATATGCTGAAAAAGAGGGACAGTCAAGATACTGCAGCTGTGGGCACTCTGTCAGTGGTTTTCAGGTTAAGGCTTTGCAAGATAACAGAGAGAATTAACCCTCGGTGAGATTGCCCTCCCCCAAATGGAATTAAACACATGGTGAAACCAGAGCAGCAGAAATCTTGTGAAGTTCTTTTAATAGTGTACCTGGGAAGCTCTCAGCTCAGAAGATTTGAAGGACTAAAAAGCTAATAGGTTAAGGTAACCCAGAGGTTTTCTATGTGGGATGATGACAACAGCCGAGCAGGTACAGCAACTGTTAATCTCATTTGCCCTCTTTCAGCAGCTTTAGGACTTTTGCTGGCTAAATCCTCAGGCAACTGCCCATAATAACAAGAAGAGGAATTTCTATATCAAGTACCGTTCCATCCTCTCTGAAACTGTCATGGAGAGATCTCCTTGCTGAGCAGCTGAGACACAGCAGCCCACCCCTGCTGTGCAGTAACTGCTTCTGTAGAGATGCCCCCACTTGCACAGGTGGGAGGAACCCCTCAAATCCCATTTAGAGCATCCGTATTCTGTTGCTTACAGTCCTAATCATAGAACCATAGAATCATTTAGTTGGAAAAGACCTTTAAAGGTCACTAAGTCCAACTGTTAACCCAAATTGTTTCACTGTAGTTAAATACTAAATACTAGGTGAATCTGACAGTAACAAAGAAAGGAATTTTATGTCAAATTTATTTGCAACATGAACATGGTTGGATATGGAAGTCTTATTATAAAATACGTTCACAGGATCAATGAAAAGCTGCAGGCTATATAGACATAAAAGCAGAACAGCAGCAGTTTTGTTAAGTTCCTCCTATATAATGTCTGAGGTGCCTTCCTTCCTGCCAGAAACTGGGATAAACTGAATAATTAACCATAGTACTTTCTTCACATTTCATGTGAGCTGCTCCAGGAAATGGATGGAAAGATGAAGTGTGGAAAAATCTGCCCAGATTTTCCTTTTCCTATGTCTAGTGTCAAGAACTTAATTTGCCTTACTAATGACTTTTCCCAATAACAAAACCACCATAATAAGATATTTTAATAAAAAAAAAGATTAAGAAAAAAGGATCCAATTAAACAGTATGCAAGAAATGTTTTTGACTGTGAGCAAGAGGTGTGTTCACAGTTCTATTACATAAAGAGGGGTGTTAAAAGAGATACAAGAGAATATATTGGAACCATAATGATTATCTTAGATTTGTTCTAGGTGATTTCTATAGCTACTAGAAATCTCCAGTGAAAAGAAACAGTACATGTGTGGTGGGATGACTCCGGCCAGCAGCCAAGCACCCCCACAGCCACTCTCTCACTCCCCTCTCCTGTGGGGTGGTGAGAAGGTTTGTGAATGAAGACACAGACAGTTGAACAGGCGAAGCAAAAGCTGCACTTGCAGGCAAAGCAGAGCGAGGAATTCATTCACCACTTCCCAGGGCCAGGCAGATGTCCAGCCGCTCCCTGGAAAGCCTGGCCTCAGCACACCTGACACCGACCTGGGAACCCAAACACCATAACCCCAAATGTCCCCCCTGTCCTGCTCCTGCCCTTGAGCTCTTCTTGCTGTGCATGATGTCATATGTCATGGGACATCTCCTTGCCCAGGTGGGGTCAGCTGTGTCCCCTCCCAGTGTCTGGCCCGCACCCAGCCTGGCCACTTGCTCGGGCACGGGGGTGTAAGAAACAGAGGAAGCCTTGGCACTGTGCAGGCACCATTCCCCAACAGCCAAAACACGGGCGCGTTACCGGGACTGATTTTGGCACAAATGCCAAACACAGCACTTCGTGGGCTGCTCTGAGGAAAATGGATTCCAACCCAGCCGGAGCCAGTACAATGAAATGGAAATAGAGGTAGAACCTGGGCTTTATACTCCTCAAGCTGAATGGTGCAGTCATGTTCTGGGAGAGACGCACCAGCCCCCAGCTGAAAGTGGAGAACCTGGTGCTGTTATTCTTCTCATTGGCATCCAGAAGTGGCATACTCTTTTTTTAAACAACTTTTTTTTAAGTGGCTGCCTCTTTTTGCAATGTGTTTGTGTTCCAGCTTCTTTGGAGTTAGGAATAAGAAGCCTGTGTTTTCAAATGCACAGAACTGTCATTACCAGCCTCTCACAACTCCATTAGGAGGCTAACATATAATGCTTTGGTTCACAATATGTTGCACTGTATTGTCACTACTGCAGTTTTCAATTGATACAGTCAACAGTAGCGTCTAAAGTTGCAAACACAAAAAAGCAAGAGGCACAATTCTGTCTGCAAACCACGGAGGGCAGGAGATAGCTGCTGATCAAGGAACTCTGTTATACTACCAACTTCATGCATTAAGGCTGTATAACAATTCAATATTTTATTGATTGCAAGCAGTTAAAAATCACAATAATTTGAAGACTGATCAGCGCTCAATGACAGGAAGGCTGTTCCGCTGGAGGGTAAAAATCAGAAATTATTTTTGAATCTGAAGTATGGTAGAGAGCAATTCTCGCTTGCTGGCTAGCAGAAGTGAAAAAGAGACATGGCTTGGAGAGCAAGCTGGCCTGTACGAAACATGATATATTGAAGCTTTCCTACAGACCAGACATTCTGGACCAACTCAGTCCCAAATAAATATCAGGAGTATCCTGTTTATTTCAAATTGATACCGTGACAGAAAATGTTGGAGTGTTGGTTTTGGTCACACTCCGTTCTCTGCTAGATATGCATACATTCCAGGGCTTTAAAGGGTTTTGATTATGTAACGGTAAGTATTAGACATAACCTTGATTATTTTTCCCTCTAAATAAAAAGGAATATTATACTCTAGAAAAGGCTGAAAATTATCAAAATCGAGAGGGTCAATGGAAAATATTTTTTTTTTCTGTTGGACAGGTATCATGAATGAGAGATGACTCAAAGATATGAATGACAATTCATTAAGCCTATGGAACAAAATACCTAGTAAAAGAAGTAAAATAAAATTAAAAAATAAGCTAACAGGGTCCTCCACTTCTCCAGACTCACTGCTCATCAGACTTTCGTCTGAAAATCAGGTGCTTCCTGTGAATGAATAGCATGAATAGATATAAGACAATAGTTTAATTCTCATTTTCTTTCATTGTAAGTTAGGGCTAGCCATTAGCCTGAGGTCACAGCTTGCTATGGAAAGAAGGATAGCTTTTGTAAGTATTTGCCTGGAAGACCATACATATATACCGCCCAACAGGAAAATACCTTCAAGTATTTGGGCTGGATTTTGGTTCATACCTGTTGCTGTTATAAGTGTCTGTACTACTATCTTTAGTATTATCTCGAAAACATTTTACTCCAGGTGCCTTTTTTGGAAAATGACAATAAAGTTAGTTTGCTTGCTTGCATTTTAAGCTTTTAAAAAAGCACCAACTGGCAAAGAAACCTTCCACTCATTTAATTAAAATTCATGATTTCAGTTGTTAAATATGGATTTTAAAATAAGCAGAAAGAGACTTATTATTTGTTCAATGACTTTTTTTTTTCATAGAAGATAAAGCTTTGAAGGCTCTCTTATTTCTGAAGTTTGCAGGAGAGAGTATGGCACAGGCAAAAGCAAAATTAACCTGTGCCATCCCACTGGCATTGCTTCTAGGGTGGGAGTCATGGTCAGGAACCTGCTGAGACATTGAATTCTTTCCCAGAAATGCTAGAATGTGTGCCAAGTAGGGCCAACCTTCCCATGTTGGTTTTTTTTTGGATAACACTAATTGTGTTCTTAAAGGAGATATAAAGAAAAAGGATAACATTGGATTGCTGCTGGCCTGGGACTAAAGGTATAGAAATCCTCTCTATAATCAATTGTCTCTGAGTGATACACTTTCCCCGATACCTGGAAATTAACTACATTAAAGCCTGCTTTTTAAACATATGTTCATTAGTGTCCATTTAAACTAATTTTTATTATTGATGGGATAAAGTTATAACATAACATTTAATTTACTCTGGACGGAGCTAAAACCCTTTCATGCGTAAGATTTGTTTGCAGAGCTCATGAAAAATGTGAGCTGTTTTGTAAAATAACATGCTACCTATCTTGAGCCTATCCTCCCTTTTCTCTGTCAACACACTCGCTGAAATAAAGCAGCATATTCCAGCTGTTTTGTAAGGTACTGGTAATGTATAGCAGCTGTAACTTCCATTTACATAGGCGTTTAACCTGTGGAAAAACTTCTTCATGTCATGGCAGGAATGTGAAGCAGCCAAACCATGTCTGGACTAAATATGCCTTCCAAAGTGCACAGTATTTCCTGTATATCATAATCAAACATGCTTGGTAAGTTGGGCATTTTCATTTTTGAGTAGGAAAAAAATCTGTATCTTTCCATCACCTAGTACTTTAGTGGCAAATAATACAGGGAATAAACTCCTTTCCTTGCTATTTTAGGCTAGACAGGGAGCAGAGTGGAAACTTTCCATAATTCACATCAAAAGGAGACAATAACCAGTGTCTGTTCCTAGCTGTATCACTCTCCACCCTCAGAGCTCACTGAGATCCAGGGCAGGGAGTACTTTGTAGGAGCTCTCTTTGAAAGTACTGTCAGAGTACAATCACCTGTAGGCCTCGCGTTTAGGATGTAGGCTCATGAATGAAGGTGAAGAAAGTAAAATTTAACATTGAGGAGTTTTTCTGCTGGGTTTGACTGGCTGGGCCAGGCGTGCTGTGAGCAGAGGTGTCTGCTGCAGCAGGTACCGACTGCTGAACTAAATATGGTGTTTTCCTTTGGAAACTCACTTGCCCTGTTCACTGTCTTCATTTCTGGGCACATCCAGAACACAGACACGATTTTTCTTTCCCCATGGCTTCCTGCCTTTCTTTTGCTGCATGCAGCATCCCCACCCCCCACCCCCTTTTTTTTTCCTCTTCCTTCTGATGTAGGCTTGTGGGGAGAACTGGAAGTTTATTTTCTTTGCCCCTTTGATCACGAGGCTGCTGAAAGTGAGCTGCGCCCCTGCCAGCTTTCCTGCCTTTGCTCCTGCAGCTGAGCCTGTCTGCCTTTGCATTTCTCTCTGCCTGTGTGCCTATGCATGTGTGCGTTCAAGCGCATGTGTGCACCTTCCTGCCTACATCCAGCTCTCCTGTCAGAGGATACTGTCCTTGAACTGAACAAAACCCTCACAAGCTGTACCATGAGTTGAGTGACTTACCTCTGCCTCTGGAGGAGTTTATCTCCCTTGACAAGGTTTTGTCTGGTTTTAGTGGCACGGTTGGTGACAGGCCATGCATGCAGCAGCATGTGACCCTGGCTTCTTGCATCCATGCGGGCAGTCGTCAGAGCTGTCACACAGTCAGAACAAGTTAATTCAACGCATGGAGAGGGAGGTGCGGGCTGTAGTAGTATCAGGCCTCTAGAGAGGGTGCTGTCAGACAGCGTGTACCGGCGGCTGCCCCAGCTGCTACCTCCTGCCTGCGAGGATGCAGGCTGACAGGCGGCAGGTTCATTCGCCCGCAGCCGGCCGGGAGCACGCACGTTAATCTTCTGCCTGTGCGATGGGGCCGGTGATGCTGCTTGGTGCAGCGCTTGGGAAGGCGCTTCGTGCCCTCACCTTTGGAGATGGTGTGAGGCAGCAGGGAGTGCTTGCTGGGGGGCTTGGGAGGCAGCAGCAGGTCGGGGGGCCCTTCTGCTGCAGCCCTTGGGCTGGTCCTCATCTGTTTGCTTGCCGTGCTCTTCTTCGCTCACACAGGTTACTCTGCACCTGGATTTTTCTCTCCCCTTTTGACAGGAGGGTGGTGCTTTTGTCAGCCAGCTGCCTTTAAACCTGTCCCAGTTTTGGCCGGGACAAAAAGTTTTAGGGCTACCGAGTCAGTTCACTTGCGTTTGTGTATATACCGCATATAAATACTACATATACATATGTACACACACACAGTTTCTTGAGGGATTTTCAGCTCTGGATGAAGCAGAGCAAGGCAGAATCTCTGCCTGTAAAATGTATGTAATGCCATGATTAAAATAATGACGACAAAACCAATTATTATTAACAATTAATAACAATAATAAAATTTACTACTACTACTACTACTACTACTACTACTACTACTACTAATCGTCATCATCATCATCATCATCTATATCAAGCAAGTGAAATTTCTCTTTGCTGACAGACATGAGAGGCTCCTGAACTGGCCGGTCAAGGACTCCCTGGCTACAGACATCCAGGTGTGCTTAAACAAAACAACAAGACTCGGTAACACTCAATTTAGAGAGACCAGAATCAGCATGTGAAATGGTGGGATAAAACATAAAGGAGGAAGAAAAATCCCCACGTTTTTATTTCCTCCTGCTGTTGCCTGAAATACACTTTAAGGCATAAAGCAAGAAAACTATGACTGCTGCCAAAAAAGCAGCTACCAGCCTAACGGGTTTCTGCCTGGTGGGAGCAGGGAGTCCACTGGAGATACTGTATGCTCAAATGTAGGCAGAGATCTGGCTGTTAGTTGGGATGTGAATTAGGGAACACTCTGATCCTTGCCTGCAGCTACTGGCTTCTCCTGTTCTGCAATGCCTTGCATGAACTAAACCAGAAAAACCCTCTAATGAGGTAAATAACATCTTGTCTACATAGCCAAATAGTACCTCTTCTGTCATTAGCTGTTCTGCAGTTACTTAACTTGACTCAGGAAAAAAAGTCACTTTCATTTCACTCTGTATTTTTGGCCTGGGTGAGGCTGTGGGAAGGAACAAGTGGGAACAAATGCTGTGGAAAAAATCACTGTCTTGAAAGTCCATTGGCCTTTCTTGCAGCAATGCCTGAGTGGTAAAAACAGAGGACAAAGAAATTCGTTTTAAGCCCTTGACTACAGTGACTGAATTTGGATGAACTGGATCTAAGATCCACATCTGAGGCTGATTCTAGAATTATATGTTTGGAAGTGGAGACAAAACCTGGTGTTTTAGGAAATGCAGATTGAGAGTTGACTCATTACAGATGAATTCTATTGTGGGCCAGGAATAAAGGGAAGGAAATGCCTTTTCATACTGTGTTAACTAAAACTGCGAACGCTTTGCTATAAAGATGATGTTGAAACCAATGTTAGTGTGATTCACAAAAAAGGTAGGACACTGATAGCTAGCAAGAATATCCAGAATTGCAACAACTAATGATAATGCATACTTCAGAAGAATTATTAACCTGAAAACTTCCAAGTTCTGATCCTAAAGAAGAGGACATGTACTGCTGATTCAGGAGCAGAATAACACATTATTTGGACTGCATGTCCTGGGCCATCTGGACAACACAGACCCTAGAGGACTGAGGGTTCTGCCTTCATATGGGAGCGTGGTGACTGGGCCATGAGGTCTTGTTTGTTTTGTGAAATGGAACTGTTAAGTTTTTGTCATTCAGTTGGATGCCAGGAGGTTGCCACTGACATCATATCCAGGACTTTTGATTCTTAGTCTTGAACTGACATTTAAAGGAAGCTGTCCAGAATGAGTCCAAGGCCTTTCCTGTTCCAAGTGAATTTGGAGTTCATCACTCTGTATGTATGTATATGTATATAGGAAGCATTTTTCCTTGTAGGTCTCCATCTTACACTTGGCAACACTTGAATTTCAGTTGTCAACTAATTAGTCAGGCATGAGACCCTTGATATCTGTGCATTTCTTAAATAAGACAACTGGCTGTCCAATACAGACAAACATCACTGAGGGTTAAAGCACTAACCTCATTTTTGCTAGTAGCTAGAGCCAAAATATGATTGCAGATCTTCAGAGATAGAAAACACAGGACAAGAAAGCTGGTTCTTGCTGCCAGAAGGGAGACAGAAGGGAGTCTCAGACAGACACTTGCCTCAGAAATGGCTAGCACTAAAAGCAACTTTACAAATAGTATCATTTTAAAAATGACTCTATGCTGCTAAAAATATTTGTTGGATATTAGGTAAAATTAGAATTTTATGATTCCTTACCATTGTCATATGATAAAAAGCATGTGCATTAACCCATGAAATGTCAATCTCATAGCGTGACAGCTGGAATGGATCCCAGCTGTCATTATATATTAGATGTTTACAATGAGGAAGAGTTTTATTAAAGGAGTTCAACTTCTTGTGTAAGACTTCTTGAAATTTCAAAATACTCTTATAGCAGGTCATACAGTGCAGCATGTTCTTAACCACTTCATCTATTTAGGAAACAGAGTATTGAAATAGATAATATATTTACAGTATCTAAAACTTATAATTTGGCAATGCCTGTTTATTAAGGGATTTGAAATCCCCTGAAATATCCTAGCTTGTGTGCAGTGGCTTATATAGTGAGACATAACCTAAAATCATACTATCTGTGGTACACATGTAAGATGTACTGGACTAAAGGGGCATTTTATGTTGGTGCTGAAATGATGCACATTGTAGGATTGCCTGATAAGTGGTTGGTCTATAAATTTGACTGTGTCTTGAGTGAAGTCTAGACAGTAAAAATGAGCTCATCGTGTGCTGCTTTTCTCCTCAGTAAGGTGTGCTGCAAAGAATAGGAGTATAATGAAGTACTGATTTGCTCTAGCAGTGCTTTCTTTTTTTGGGGTAAATTAATACAATTGTATTAAGTCAGCTTCCCTTGGATTCCCAATCCTTTCAACAAGGGCTGTTGCAGAGATTACTTGCATTAACGGTAGAGGCTTCAGTCTTACAGGTTTTTTGCTAACTGACTGTAAAGTACTTCCCCTCACCTTCATACCTGTCTCTGCACTGTCTGTGCTTTTCTCCTAAAATGTGGTTCAGGTTTGTTTGCTGTAAAGTCAGTGCATTTATTTTTCATTTCCCCCACTGTTTGAGGGCATGTTCACCTGCATTGGGGATGAGCTGATCAGCTGTGGACAGATGGCACATCTGCCTCAGCCCCCTGAGCAGCTGCCTCTGCTGACAAACATGCTCTGAAAGAACCGGAGAGGGCTGGGAGAACCATTGAATACTTCATCTGAAATGAGGTGAAGAAGTGATTTTACAGCTTACTGTGATTAAAGTAATTGATTCCATTCATGTATATTTTATTTGTTGCTTGAGTATTTCTTATTTTGGAAAGGAGTGGCAGCATAGGCTGTAGTCCGACTTTCTCCCTCTGGCTCTTGCACACAAGCACTGCCCTCTTCAGCCTCCTTCCCAGGTGTGTATGGAGCCTTTGGTTCAGGTCTTTTTTTTTTTTTTTTTTTTTTTTTTGGAGGTGGGGGTGGGGCAGGGGGGGTTGGTGGATTATATAATTTTGACTAATATGATGGCATATCCTGGCTGCTGGATGGTTAGCCACAGTTGGGTTGGGTAAGAAGTCCGAGTAGCGTGCTTTATTTTCTGGGTTGTTTTTCCCCCTCCTGTAGCCTCCAGAGATGTAGGAAGCATTGCTAAGGTGTGGTGGACATCTGAATAAAAATGCTCTGGCACTTGCTCACTACTGTCCTGTCAGCACAGATAAAGTTTCAGCTGATCAAAACACCCCTGCAGGCAAGAACAAGACAGCTTTTCTCTCCTGTCTGCTGCTGAAAAGGCTTTAACAGAGTGGGAGTCAGTAAATTAACACTGGCTATTACCAGGTTGAGAGGTTTTGTTTAGCACTTAGGTAATTTTGTGGTCATGTGGTTTGGACTCCAGATGGGAGGATGATGGTGAAATCTTCCATGTGGATTGTCACTGGGCTACCTTTACCCATGGCAGGATGAATCTACAGAGACAGAAAATTTGGTTTAGCAGCACCATTCATTGCCGGTGTTCCTGGTGCTGTTTTTATGGATGTAAAAGGTCACATGTTATCAGACCAGCCAGCTGTTAGACATGACCCTACAGCAATCAGTCAGGCAGTGCCAATTGCCTAATACTCCCCTCCTGGTCTCCATGTTGGGGATGGCTAAGGCTGCTCATCGTAAGAAATACGGCATTTCATGGAAATATTTCCAGTCTGATTCAGGACCTCTTGAAAATTTTGGTGTCTGTCAGCTGTGCAAGAGGAATGAATGTAACATCAGCTTATGCTGCATGAAAGAGCAGTGCCTGGGAACAGTTGGAGGATGAAGTGCTGGCTTAGATCACAGACCCTCTTCACACCACAGTTGCAGAAGGAAATGGCACCATCCTTACTCAGGGGGAGAATAGAAGAAAAGAAATGAAAATTAGGATTGTGTACTATCTCCTTCCCCGAGGTGGGAGAAATAATACCTGATCATCTCCCACTTACCTGGAGTGTGGAAGATCACCATGTTTTTGTCTGAGATGCTTTGAATGATATGGTTGCTTCATGAGGAATACAGTACAGTGAGGAGTATCTGAAAGGTTTCCTGAGGAGGTAAAGTCATGAAATGTCCTGAGGAGGAGGGCTGGGACTCTTAATTGCCAAAGCCTAAGACCCTTCAAAAGAATATATGCTGGAGCGATAGGAGTGAGGAGACATGAAAGTAATAGCTGACTGGAGAGATTCATACGAAAAAGGTGTTTAATCTGAGCCAAGATTTTAGTGTCCCCCCACCATATCATCCTTTGTTCACGTAACTGTGTGAGAGAATTTGACTTGTCTCATAATATTTAGTAATATGATGTTCTAAATTGGAGTGTGGTAGCTTTCTGGATAGCTAAAGGTTAGGCTGTAGGAAAAACTAATGGAAGAAACTCAAGGTAGAGTCTGGAACTTTTGTTGCAATTGTGCATATTTGAAAAGAATATAAAAGTTCTGCTGTAGTGGAATGAAGAGAGAGAGTGAGAGAGGGAGAGCAGTAGGAGCTGCACAGCAGGAGCCAACCTGTTTGCTTTATGGCTTTGACACCTTCCTAGATATTGTTCAGCTCCAAAGCCTGCTTTCTGTCAGCATTTTCTTAGGGTCATGTTACCATTGCTACTGTGGCTGTGCCTAGTAATTTGGCTTTCTTGCTCTCTTTGCTCCTCATCCCTCTGCTCTTTTGGCATCTTTTTTATAGACACGCAAAATCTTTGAACATGATACCCAGTGAATCACCTTCACCCATGGAACAAGCTGGAACTAAAAGTTAATTGTGTACAGAGATTCATCAAAACCTCTTCCATTCTGTTCAATAAAGCACAAGATTTTTTTTTTGTCCAGCTTATTTCTCAGTTCTTTTTCAGGCTTTATTCAGCATCAGGCAGGATGTTTGGTCTAGCTGTCATGGTTCCCCTACTTCTGAAGGCCAGGAAGGGGTGAGGTGGTGCAAGTTCATAAAGTCCACAGAGAGCTTTGAGAAGTCAGGCTGGAAATTACTGCAGAATGAGAAGGCTGCTACGAGATGACATGAGGTTCTGGCAGTGTGAACACAAGGACCACAAGACAAGCAGAGGCTCCTTCTGCACCAAATAAATTACCTCAGGGGAATGCAATGAACATGACCTTGAAATGAGCATATGACTCTATGAAAATTGTGCTGAAAAAAGCAATCATAGACTGGCCAGTTTATTGTAAGGAATAAGTGGAAATACATGCCAGAAGGGTAGTAGAGGAATTTGTAAAATGCCGTCCTGATGAGCCTTGTCTCCTATAAAAGATGCAAGTTTGTAAGAGTTCTTACAGTGAGTAAATTAAAGAAGATTTCCAATATTGAACAGATATGTCAGATGCTCTTTTCTCGTAAAAGTTTTGCTGATGAATCAGTTTTATGCTGGTATTTTCTTTCCTCCTTAGACATAAGCTAGTTTTGTTTCCTGACTGTGTATATAATAAATTTTTCCCTTTTTTTTCCTTCATAAATTAAAGAAATAAAAAGATATTGCTTTGATGTTGCTATGAAAAGTACAATAAAGTTGATTATTTCTTTTTTCTGTTTTTCTGTATCTTCTGTCTTAAGGTTGTATTAATTTACAAAAGAGTAGAAGAAGGAAGTGGGGAGAGAAAATTTAGTCTGGAATCCTCTTGGTAGTTGTGGTATTTGTTAGAGTAGACCTTGCAATTTTTGCAGGCTATATCTGTGTGATACTGGAGAACCAGAAGAAAATGTCCTCGCTGTTTCTTTTCCTACTATTTAATCTTGGGCACAAGCAGGGGTAGCATCTTTTGCAATTTACAGCAGCTCTGGCTCTCCATATGCATTTATGGATTTATTGGGCAGTTAGCAGAGGCAGGGATCATTGGAGCACAAGCAGAGATTTGGTCATGTTCCCCTTTTCTCTGCTTGCATATGCCACCTTTAATGCTGAAGGTAGAGTATCAAAGAGGAAGCATTTATCCTTGGGATACCAGAGAACTTTCTTCTTAGGAAAGGAATTTCTAGATTAATACTGTGTGATGTTGCAGTAAGCTTATGCTAATACTGTGTTTTAAGACTGGTACCTACCATTTTCAGGAAGACATACTGTTGTAAAACTGTGTGTGTCAAAATATTATGGTATGTATAAACCAAATCTTTGACATGCATAATGATATTAGGTAATTTCTATGTTCTCTATACCTGTAATGCATTTGGAACCTTTTTAAAACTTTTATGATATCTTTGAAAATAAGATAGAAATTAATATCAGCTTATTGAAACTTACAAACATACCCAACTCAATTTTACCCTGGTTGAACAGGAAATTTAGTACGAACGGAAAATGGTACACGAAAGTTTTTCTTCCACCAAATGAATACTCCAGAATGAACCACCTCCTTGAATTCTCCATCTAGCTACTCTAAGGCAATTTTAGGGAATTCTTCCCCTTATTTGTGTGCTGTCATATGGAGGAAATTGTTTGTTCCTATTAAAACATGGTGAGGATTGTGACCTTGCCTTAGTTTTTAAAAGAAGCAATATAACATGCCTTTCAGTCCTTCAACCTTCAAGTCATCAAGCACTTAGCTCATTAGTAGTGTGATTCCCATCTGACTATAAGGAATGCCTACTGAGGCATGAAAGCAGTTAGAGCTAAGCTTTCATCCCAGAAGCTTGTGGAAACTGAATGATTTTCATTCCTAGCTCCTTTCAGAAAGATAAAGAAAACTTTGTCATTATGTATGTTAGCTTGGAGCAGGAAGTTCAAGAATTCTTATGAGAAAATTAGGGGTTTTTGTAAACTTTCCAGACCAGGGACACACACCTTCAAAGTCTAGGTAATTTCAGTGTTAACTTTGAGAGTATTTTTTTAAAAAATCCAGTTACTGATTTAAAATATGGAGAAAATGGTACCAAAATAAAGTACAATATTGCTGATGCAACTTTAGCAGTGCCAAAGAGAGAGTACAGTAATTTTCCTCCATCTTCTGGCCAAAGTCCTAATGTAGTCTCTATGAGGTTTGTCTTATTTTGTGGTAAGAGCATATTTTTGGCTTATATTCAGCCTAATGTCCACTGTAATTCCCTGCTACTTTCCAGGAAAGCAGATTTCAGTGATATTTAGGTGGTGCAAATGTGTTTTGTCATACTGTTGTCATCAGGGCAAAGCTAGTATAACCCCACTAGACTTAGATGAGCTGAAATCTTCACCTATCACTTTGTCAGAAACTTCCTTGTTGTAGGGATTTGCTTCATCATATTTCGCTTCATTAACAACCTGTTTTGTAGAAACACTAAGCATTATAAATGAAGGCCATATTTATAATATCTTACTCAAATGATGCCTCAGTAGCATTTAAAAAACCTGGCATTTCTGTAACTGAAAACGGTGATGACATCATGAAGTTTCCCTTAAGCCACAGACAAGACACACTGGAGTTAATGACAGGGTTACACATGCTGGCCACTTGCTGCTGAAGTCTTTCAAGTAATAAACGGGTTGTTCATGTTATATTCATGTACATTACAGCATCTGTGCTAGGACTGTTCATGAGGAGGGCTAACCCTGATCTTGTTTTCAGGACTTTTGTTTGGGGTTTATTATTTTTTCTTATGTGAAAAGTTTGGGGTTTATTTTTTTAATTTGGGAATTTTTGCTTCATAGGATTTGAATCTTTAGCTCTTGCTGGCTGCCAGTAACCACCCTAGTCCACCCATTCTCAGGTACAGGAGCAAATAACTGACTTTTCTCTCCATGTTGGTCTTCTGATTAGTCCCAGTATTTTAAAGGGAATTACTAAACTGATATAATTGTTCCCTGGAGAACTCTTCCACAGTACAGAGGTTTCCTGCTTCTGCAGAATATCCTACAATATATTAAGTGGGTGAAAAGGAAGCAGCACCTGTGGTGATGTAATACTCTATTTCTTGTTCCCATAATACATAGTGAGGACCTTGACTTGCCAACAATTTTTACAGAGGACTCGGTGAGCTCTGGGGCAAACCTGAAGATATCTGATAGTGCCCCAGGACAAATTCTTTAATACTGCATAAAAAAGACACGGTAGGGATGGAGGATTTTTTTTTTTTTTTTTTAAATTCCAGGGATCTGCTTTTTTCTTGAACAGCTTAAAAAAAAAGTTTGAAAGCTATATTAACGATTTGGACCTGATTCTGAAAAACTCCCTTGATGAAACAAAAACCTCTTTCTCTCAATAGTTCACTGTTTGAAATATGTTTCTGGCTGAAAACAACAACACCATAAAAACCTCACTAAGAATAGGAAGTTGCTGCAGGAATGAAACTCCCTTTCTGGCTAACAGGGCTATGTTTTCCTATGCAAATGTAGCAAAGCCCAGAAATTAGCATTGACTGCTAAATTAACACACTTGAAGAGCTTGGCTGGTTCTAATAGGCAGTCAAATGGTCTTGTTATATTGTAATGGTGCCAAGCTAATTGAAGTGATTACTGTTGCTCATAAGCAGCCCTTTTGAAGTAGAAGTCTTTTAAATTATCCATAGACGTTAAATGTCAGACGCTATTGTGTAATTATACTTTGTAAACGCTGAATGTCATAAGGCATCACAGGTAATTGAGGTTTACAGAGAAGAGCTTTATCTAAACCTAATTGGGCATCAACTCTTTGTCACTATTTCTAAACCTAATTGGGCATCAAATTTTTTGTGGCGGGGACACTCCAACACCTCATCGCAGCCCTCCTCCCATCACTGTCAGCAGGGAAATACATATCACAGCAAATCTGACCCTCCAAACCCAGGACCACTTGTAGTCCAACCTGTGCAGCCCATCACTCCAACAAATGGAAATTTTAACAGGGAATCAGGCCTCTACATTTCATAGGTGTGAGGCTAATGGTGATCTCCCAGTTCAGCCACATCCTGGTTTCAGTTTCAGTCACACCACTAAACCACTGTGGTAATCAATGGAAGCTTTGAAATGCAAGAAGAGAAGAGCTTGGCTTAGCAAATGTCTTTTTCTTCTTTGTTTTTTTCATTCAAATATACTTTTAAAAAAACCATTATTATTAAGTAGTATTGGTATTCCTAGGAGAGGTTATGATTTACAGCACAGAAATCTGTTTTCCACGCTGAACCTTTGGCTTTCACTTCCGCTGGTTTACTAGTAGGCAGCTTTTAAGCTTCACAAGACTTTCGTCCAGGTGGAGATTTGTGCACAGAAGTATCTTGCTAAGTTCATTAATATACAGTGATTGATTGCATCGGTATGCCTGATTTTTGTGTCTGGCTCCTTGATTTTGATATTTTTTTCTTTCTTTTTTTTTTCCCCCACTGAAAATCCAAGCATGGCAGTCATGCAGTCTTTACCCTCACCACCTTACCCTTGTGCACATCTCCAAAAGCATTGTATTTTGCAGACTTGAATCCCATAGCCTTATTTATACAGAGTCTGACCCAAAGTTTACTGAGGTCATTGAGTACTTTGCCTCTGACTTCAGTGCATTTGGTCTGCAAGCCTATTAATTTGTGAAAGTTGGTGGTTCACTTGTCATAAGATGCAGAAGTCCAGAAACTGTTTAGTAGTGTCACTTTTCTGTAATTTTGTGTCACAGTCTGTTTTGCATGTTTTCATCAGGTGCTAGTGGGTAACAAGTGTTGAAAGCACTCATAACAAGTAATGATCTTACATCTGCTCTTTATTAGCTAATTTTATTATTGTGTTGTGACTGGGAATGAAATTAATGGTTGAAACTCACTGTGTGAATGTTCATTTTAGGGAAAAGGATGCAGAGATTTTCTGAGACAAAAAAATTGATCTGAGAATCTCAACCCATTTGCAGAGGAAGCGTTCTTACTGGTTACTCTAAATATTGCCACTGTTGTTTTGGCATATTATTATTTATCCAGAAAACCCTGAATCCTTATCAGGCAAAGGATAAAATAGAAACTGTTCACCCACTTGGGAAAAAGGCATTTATACAGTAACTCTTTTTGCTTCAGCAGCTCAGACCCTTTTTTACATCAGTTCCCTGGTTTCCCACTCTGTGCACAGACTGAAGTGCAACTCATTTTCTGATGGAAGGAGAAAAAGAAAGAACATTAATCTGACCAGTTTTGAAATGAAACACAGGCAGTTCTTTTGTTTATACTGCATCATGTATTTGAAATGTGTAGGTGGGCTTATAAAACTGACATGGCAATAGGCCCGTAAATTGTAAAAATGTCTCTCTTTCCTCTCTTTTTTTTTGGTGGTGTTGTTCTTGAGGTGCTATAATTAATTTCCTTTAGCTTTACTAGACATTTGCATTTTAGAAAGATAAAAGAATACCAATTTCACTTCTGGACAAATGCACTGAATTACATTGTCTCACAGAATGTGGCCAAAGTGGAAGATAATAAAAGGAAACACTGTGAAGTGTAGCAAGTGCATATCCAGTTATATTTGAGATCTGTCACTTTGATGCTTGATTTAGTTGTATCGTCTAGGTGTTTGATAGTCTCAGACTTCCTCTCTCTCATATAAAATCATATACATGTCCTTTCCTGAGATGTGCTGAAGACTGTTGTCAAAAAGGCGTTTCATTCTCAGTTGTCTGCAGGAGTCCTGACATGACTGCTAAAATATCAGAAAATGAAATTAAACCTGATGGCTGTGCTACCCACAAGGGGCAGACAACCTGATTTCACTCAAGGCAGAACACACTAATCCGTAACATTAGCAGCTTGCCAAGGCTGTCTAAGTCAGTGCTTGTCTTTGTCAGGAGTAGGAAGGAGAGATGTACAAGGAGCTGGTGGGTAGGACAGGTTTGAGCAGAAGGAAATTGGTGTTAACCAGAGAGATTAGAAATAATCTGCATTTGGCAAAGACTGAAAATAAACAACAGAACAGAAGGATGAGGCAAAAAAGAAAGAGAAAAAATACTGATTTTTTGATTTGGGCATTTGACTTCCTTTCAAGATTTTAAGTTTAAATGAAGTTAAAACTTGTACAATGGTGTATTTCTTGAGGTGGCAAGTGCTGGAAAATGTCAGAGATTTTATTGCACATTTTTTAACAAATTAACATAACCTGTTTTTGTTGTGGGAAAAAAACATGAAAAAAGAGATATTGTAGTGAACAATCTTGTTAAAGACATAGAAGTATATTCCCCTGAATAAGGCTGAATGTCTTGAAATTTTAGTTTTGCACAGATAGCATTCCACCCCCAAGAGATTCAGTAATAGCAGGGTTGACATTTGATATATATCTCCAACATGCCCAACACCTTCCACTGTTAATCTGCAAAGGCCTGGACCCTTCCAGCAGTGCTGCATCTACACAGGATAGACGTGGAGGACTGTGGTTTTCACAAAGCGTGAAAGGGCACCACTGTTTTCTAGCTACTCAAAGCATCAACAGAATTGTGATAGATTACTCGTACCGTTATCTTGCATGATTTGCCTTTCTTTCTAATGTTTTCACTATTTCTTTCATGTTCTTGGTTCCATTTTTCATTTTTAGCATTTTGCACTTTTCTTAAATGAGTCCAACCTGCATCACATTTCAGTTCAGTTTCTTTCATCTGACTTATTCAGCCTCTTTACAACAGAACCACCAATGTCCACATTTGTATTAAATATCCAATGATAGATATTTATGGGCTTGACAGAGTGGTTCACTCATCCTCTAGTGTCAGCTCACGCAGTTCTCTCCTAATTTCCACTAAGGAGTCCAGTGTATATTCTTGTTGCTCATAAAAATATTTGCAGCCAATATATTACAAGCAGTATAGAAATACGAAAGCTCCATTTATTCTCAAAAATTTTACCTTCTGGTCCTCATCTAATGCCTTCTCCTTACTCCTTGCTTTCCTTTCCCCTGTGCCTCATTCACTTTTGGTCAGGAATGGTCTGAGTGGGCCCCATAGACTGTTATTCTTGTCAGTAAATTTTTAAGATGGACTTGAAAGAAGCTGCTGAAGAAAAAGGGTCTAGAGGCTGTGGGTAACAGGAAAGGAAAAGGATCTTAAAATGTAGCTAGCTCTTCTGTACCAGACTGTGACCACCCAAGTGAATAGCCATACTGGAGCAGACCGGGACATGCTGTTAGCAGTACTGTGCAAGCAAAAGTTTGTGTCAACCAGTATTGAGCAAAATAACCCCAGGACTTGCTGATTTTACACCAGAAGTGCTTGAACCCAGCACTGACTCCTACAAGAGCTACACATACTGCTCCTTCAGTCTGTGTGGTATGGCAGTGGTCAAGCAGTATTAGTGCTTGAGGGCTGCTTTGCTTTTTGTACTGGTGGGTGTGATGCTATAGGTGTGGTAATCCCTGTACATTTTCTTTTTTTCCCCCACTGATGTGTCATTTTGCAGAGAGAACCTGAAATGTGCTTTTTTTTATTTTGCCTTTATCATTTGCTGTTTTATTTGCATTCAATTATTTGTTTTTATTTTATTTACTATTTTATAATGGAATTTTTTTAGGCAGATGAATATTTCATAAATGAATTATGTTTAAATGTTTAAAAATGTTTGGTTTGTTCTTTCAGTAAACAATTTTATCAGCACAATAACACCATCCAGAGCATGTGTTTGGTGGACAGTACACACTCCCCCCTAAGCTCTGTTATTACAAAGGCTCCCAGCTATTTTCACAGGGCAGACTACAGTTCCCTGGGTCAGGCTGACCTCTTCCATAAGAGTTATCTAAGCTTCATATGGTGCAGTCAGACACTGACCTTGCACTGTTCCTTTGGAAACAGCATCCCTTTATTGCCTGCAAAATGAATACTAGAAATCTCTTTTTTGTTTTCTTAACCCTTTTACCAGTGACACCTTTTTCTTGTCCTCTCCCTTTTGCAAAGCACCCTTGACACCTGTGAAGTGAAGCAATACTGGCTTGTCTTATGGGCTTCCAGATCCTTTTACAGATTTGGATGCTTTTGTCACAAGGTACTTGGGCCATTTCTGAGGGTCTTGGAGGCAAAGGGAGGTGTCACACCCCAGGAGCAATCTGGCTTCTCTCAGGCTATGTTGCAGTTCAGTCATGTGAGCAATGCTCTTTGATCTCACTGGAGACTTGCTATTGCCTGCTGTAAGAGAGCTGACTGCTGAGTTATGCTGATTACATATCTTACCAGAACATCACCTGAACTGCCATCCACATGATTTTAGTTCAGCAATAAATCATGATATGTTGCTAGGAACCATTGTTTTCTGAGTGAACAGGTAGAAATGGTTGAATTTAAAACATCTTTCAAGTGGGAGAGGAGGTGACTTGGATCCTGGACTTCCGATTCCAGTATTGGTTGCTGTTTCCAACAGCTGACTCCTAATTTCTTACGAAGTCTTATACTTGATACATAAAGTTTACTACATTCAGACAAACTCTATTATGTGGGACTAGATTTATTAGATTTCACTGGTAAACATAAGGCCGAGCCTACACTGGAATCGGCAACAGTTTTTCCTGAACATGGGTAAAATGACAGCGCGCTCAAGCATCCTTAACAAGTAAATATTTTGTTATTTGTATATCGTTGATTGATCCCTACACTTATCGCTTGGTTTCTAATTTAAAAAACAACAACATGGGAATTACAGAAATTGATAGGAACTTGGGTATTTAGTTTGACTTAATACCATAAACAAAGACAGGAAGAGAACAGATGGTTTACATCCATGGTTGACATTCAGCCCAGCTGGGATCAGTTTCTTGTTGAGATGAAAAGAAAATAAGTTGAGGTATAAGCAGGGTAAACCATTGCCATCTGGGTCAATTCTTGTGGTAACTACAAAGCAGCCACTCCATACATCCTTGGTTTATCCTTCCTGTTTCCTCACTTATCAAATATTTATTGTCAACAACGGGCAGTTCTGTTTGCACACATTGCAATTGGATAATGAGATAGTTAGGTTTACTTCTGTTATTGATGGTGAGGGCTGATGGCATGAATAATTTCCTGTTTTTATAAATGGGAATTGAATTATTGATGCTTCATTTAGGCAGTGATAAAGGTATTAGTAATGTATTGCCATGGTTGTAGGTTGGTAGTAGTAGTAGCCAAGATGATACTTGCAGGTGATGGGCCAATTCTACCCTATATCTAGAGTGCAAATTGGAAATTGCTTCCCATGAATACAGTGATTATGGATTTACTGCTGTACAAATACTGCCAAATTTGTCCTAATAACTTTGTGGTAGACATCATTGCTGGTAGATGAAAGACTACATTTCAACAGCCTGAACTAGCAATATTTTGCTTACAACCCCAGCAATCTGTCACAAAAAAGATCATTTCAGAAAAAAGGAGAGAAGAGACAATGGTTAATGAAATAACAATTTTTGTTACTTGCTTTCAAAGGGCCTCTAACATCTTCAGAGAGTTTCTCTGATTTTTTGGACTGACTAATTTTGTGCTTCTTCAGTCTTGAGTGTCACTCTTGTAACATGGTAATTTGAGTTTCTGCGATTCAGGCTCTGGGATTTCCCCCCGCCCGAAGCCACTTCACATTTTAAAAATGTAAGCTACACAGAAACAAGTGGCATTTGCATCTCATCTTTCAAAAGAGGACATGTTTGAGAGAGAAGAAACAGCTGATATTCCCTTCTAGCACTCCAGCATATAACATTAATCTCTTGCCAAATGTAAAAGGTTGAAGTGAAACCTTCTCTATTCCATTTGCATTTCTTCACTTGCTGTTTGCTGTACTCTGTCCTGTTTTTCAGTTCTCCAGTAGACTCAAATTCCCCCTCTGCTTTCCCTAATCCCAGTCATCCCACCAGCACGTGAAGCACAGCAGTGCCTCCCCTGTCTGCAAACCTCCCTTGTCAGCACCATGAACCAAGTTCTTAGGGAAATGGCAGGATAGTGTGTTAGGAAACGAATGCAATGCACATTTCTCTCCTCAGACCACAGTTAATAAATTTCAGAAGTGCTGTGCTGCTCTTAAGTTTTCCTGCCTCCCCATCATTTTTTGAACCATGGGGTGACGGCAAGGAGCCATAGGTAAAATTCCTGTGCAGTATTTCTCATGATCAAGTACAGATTAGATCAATAATGTAACCCCCCCCCAAAAAAAAGAAAAAAAAAAGGAAAAAAAAGAAAAAAAAGAAAAAAAAAAAGAAAAAGAGGTAAAGAAGACCTCAGGCCAATTATTTTTCTACAAAATACTTTATGTGACAACAGCAGCAGCCCCCAAAGGGCAGCATGTAACAACAGAGCCTAATTAGAATGATTTCAGTGTAATCATTAACTAGCATCTACCACCTACGAGAGTATTTCTGTTTAAACTAAAACATGACCTGCATGGTGGAGAGGCCTTGTAAACTGTCTACAAAATAAAAAATGTGACAGTAAAGGTCAGAGCTGTGCTTATTTGAATTTCAAGCAGGAATCAGGCTCCTCAGTCGGTGTGTACAGGAAGAATGGTGGCTTTTTTCCTAGGCTCTCCTTGCCAGCCGTAGCATTTGGAGAAATCCTCCAGGACTAATTACTGTGGCTGCAAAACAAGTATTGTTCTTTTGTCTCTCTCCTTGACCTGGTGAAATGCAAGGGTCCTAATTATATTGTGTCAAAGTTGTGGTTTTGTTTTTTACTGTCATGTGAATGAAGGTCACAAACTAAGAAAGCCATGTGGCACCTAACATCTCTCTGCAGCCACCTGTTGACTGACATCTTTCTTGCTGCTCCTGCTAATCACATCACCTTGCTGGAGAAGAAGGGGAGGGAGGGCTAGCTAATAAACTCTCCTTCCAGAAGGAGTGATGCTAACACATTGTGTTCCACTGGGTGATGTAAAAACAGCTATCAAATCAGTGAGATTTGGCTTGATTTGCAACTCTCTGGTGAAATTTAAGAAGGCAAAATTGTAAAACATTCAAGGTAAAAAAAGCGTGAAAACTTTTTTAAGGAAAGCATTTAAAAGGTCAGGAGACAGACATCATAATAAAAAAAAAAGTTGTTAGGAAGGGTATTATTTATTAATTTTGAAACTTTGAGAAACACTCTGTTAGCAGCATTTATCTGCTCTTAAAAATAATCCAAGCAAGCAAGTGCATTGAATTAATTTTCTATTTCCTTTTGTGACTTTTAAAGAACTTTTTATAGTTTGAGGAATTGACAAAGCTATAACATCTAATATATAAGCGTTTCTATACTGAATCTTTCTTCTTTTTTGTTTTCCTCCCATCCTCACAACTTTCTAAGTTTTCTCTGCTTTGATCTTTATTTTCCCTTTTCCTCTTTGCAGTGTTTTGTTTGGTTAGTTTTAGTATCCCTTCTTTAAATTTTAAGATTTCCTTACCTACTTCTCCATTTTTTTTGTCTCTCATTGTTTGTGTCTTTTCTTTCTTGAACTTTGGAGTAGAACTAGTGCTTGTGAAGTGATGTGACACCACAGCAAGAAACACTTGGTGAATCCACAGATTAAGAAAAATCAACAGCAAGTCATATACAAGAAATCACATTCCTTTCTTTCATTATCCTAGTTCTTTGCCATCAGAGTAGTTTTGGCTTGTCTTCAAAGGGTAGATGGCATAATGTGTATATATTAACTATACATTTGTTTGTATCTCAGCTGTTATCAGTGTGTTATTGTGCTGTGGCTGGGAAACATTTATGGCACCAAATGTGCTACAGAGATGTGTAGCTTTTTGGTGGTTTCAGGTGTACTAAGGACAAAATGGGAAGAGAAAGCAGGCTGTCCTAGTTCATTATTCAGTTTAACCACCTGTCCCTCTCCTTCCTGGAGAACTTGCTCTGAACATTGTTGAAGTATGCTTTGTACCACATCCACAAGAGGTATAGACAGTGAAATCTTTCTTGAAGTCAGTGTAAGTCTGCTGATTTTCAGTGTTGAGGGTCTTCTGCTGCTAGCAGACAAAGTAAACCGAAACTGCAAATAAGTTAAGGTGCAGTGACATAGTTCAACACTGTTCCCTTCCCCTGGTGGTCCGTTGTGGCTGGCAGTTTAATCCTCATTAGCCTATTACAGTTTTGAGTGTAATGTCTGCTTGTGATAGATCATGGAGGAGCATGATAAGTCATAAGAAGGAATTCAATTGATTTCAAAAGAATTTCTTTGTGTCTTGGCTACAGCTCCGTTACAGAGCCTCAGCCACTGCAAATCTTACTGCCTAGTGAAAACATTTAATTAGTGACATTTTGGTAATTGATTTTACTCTAAGCATATTCTTTCCACAAATAAGTCATATTCTAAGCAACTGGTGACTTTTTCTTGTTTCTGTCTTAATATTTTCTCCTTCCACTTGTGCTGCAGTACTTCATGGCCACGAAGAGGTATAACTGAGGGGACGACTGAAGTAGTGGTTATAACTAGTGGAGTGAGACTGGAGTAATCTCATAAGCCTATTAAATGGCATCAGATTTGGGTACTTGTCATGTGATTAGGATCTGACCTGTTGTTGCCATAGTCCATTTTTGTTGGGTGACAGTGACTTATGCGTAGTTGCACATGGCTGAACTGCTAATAACTTCTTTGGAGTTCATGTATTATGTCTTCAGTTTTCTCCTTGGATGTCTACCTCCCTTTATGACTGCAAAACTTCCTGCAAAACACAGTCCCCAAGTCTTTGAAGGAAATAAGTCTCTTTAAGACATGAAGTTGTTTTCTGTGCTAACAGAATGTTGTTAGGACCAGTATTCCTGAAAAGGTTCATTTATTTCATATAAATGCTGTCTTTTCTTACCAGTTGTTTTAAGTTAGTGAGATATTTGCACATTGCGATATCTTGATTGGCGTTTGGAGTTATATGGATTTATTTTAATGATTTTAATTTTATGGAACTTTTGGAGATGCAGACTCTAAAGTAAATAAATACAAACATATGCCTGAGATGAATTCATTTTGCCTTCTAAGCATGTCAGCTTTTACGTCCTTAATGTTCAGCGTGGGTGTAGTGTTGTGATTAAAGAGCTGTTTTAGAGTTTCTGAAAAGAGATGTGAGTGTCTGGTAAAGTTAAAAGGAATCTTGCAGAGTGTGATGCCTCTGTAAAGCCTTTTCTGTAGCTTTACTATGAGTGGAAAGAGCCACTGAAATCTCCTTTTATCTACTCAGCACAAGGACATATATATCCTTCTGATGCACCAATTATTTGACTGTCCTAAGGAAGATTTTCATTGCCTTACATGATTTTTGATGTTGTTGTTTGGCCTTATGCCTCCTAGACTAAGCAGAAGGGAATTTAATAAGGCAATTTAAAATTTCTGTAAATTTATTATTTAATATAAAATCATATCTTAAAAAAATGTCTCCTGAACTATTGTGCACAAAGGTCATCAGAGCTGACTGAGATGTTAGTAGCATTTCATTGGCTTTCTGCTTAGGCCCATAATGCTGTGGAATGCTTGGTTCTGCATTGCTCTTGCTTGGAAGGGCAGTTTTACACACCTTAGACATGTCCTCTGTGGTGCAGTTGGTAGAGGTCTGTGGACCAAGGATTCTATGTCACCTTCAGTTGATAAGACTTGATTTCTCCTTCAAGCTCGTATAATTTCATTGAACAATGGATGATGCATGATGCAGAGTAATGTGAAACAGTTACAGGATACTGATTAATTTTATTGGATATAGTGGAATTAGATCAGTGTGAAAATCATGAAAAATCTGAAGGAAATATGGTTTAGGGAACTAGGTAAATAACATCTAGTAGTCTGCTTTCCTGGTATGCAATGTACCCTTTTCTGCCAGGGGAAGAGGTCTAGCATGCCCTTTGTGTGACTAGGTGTCTGCTGAGCCATTAGGATGAACAGAATCTGGTTCTCCCTGGTGTAAAGCACGCACTGAACCCACTAGTGTCAAAAGATGCAGACAGTGTCCACCTGCAGTAGTTTGCTGCTGCAGATATGGGAGTAGAGGTTGAAGAGGTGAATCTTGGTGTTGGATGGCAGAGCTCTGACCTGCAGAATGTGCTGGAAGCTGCAGTGATGGCTAGCTCTGGCTCCTGTCTTCTGTAATGCCTGAAAAAGAATAAGATAGTTGTCAGACTCAGGGTGCTTTAGTGTGAAGATCAGTATTGCAACTTTAAAAATGGGACCGCAGCATCAACAGTGCTGAGACAGGATCAAATAAACTAGCTTTGGGTGCTGACAGTTTCAGCCTGTAATGCAATAAGGAAAGTGGGACTTAAGGTACTGTACTGGGTATCATTTTCAGTATTGCAGAAGAATATCAGTCTAATTAAGTGGGCTATGTTTCTGCAAGAAATGTACCACCTATAATTTGTTAGTAAAGAGGCAGTTTACAAAACATTGCAAGCATGCTGCTTTTAATAATACTTTCCAAATTTTAGGCATTTTTTTTCTTTTTTCTTTTTAATCATTGCTTTGCTTAAAAGATTGTATAGAGATAATGGCAGCAACCTCTGCAATTAGTCATATTAAGACATTGTCAGAAGAAAGAATCTGACCTGTTCTTTCTTTTCCTCATTGTCTTATGTTCTTCATTCCTGTGGTATTAACAGATTTTAGCTGTAAAAGAAATTGATTCTTCACTCCCAGGCAGATCATTATAAAAAAGATTTTAAATCATTTGGTCTTCCCATTTCTGAAATATAGACTTCACTTTAATCTTCTATGCATTACTAGCATTAAAAAGCCCATAATTTGTGAAAAATGAACTTTTTCTTCAATATGTCCTCTGACAAGTAGCATTTCTACTCCTTGATCACTTGTCCCACAGATGTTAACCTGCCAAACTAGTACTCAGTACATCATGAAGAGGCTGTATTTATCTCTGCTGTGTAGCCATATGAAGATTAAAAACCATCTCAGTTACTGATAAATTCCCTCTTATAGTTAAATTGGTGATGAAATTTATCATTCACTGAGTGGATGGATGCAGTCTTTCGTTGGTATACCAGAGTGCATACACCTGTGTCTTTGACACACTGCTCTGAAAGACAGGTGGATAGGATGGGTATAAGGAAAAAGATTCTCTTCTGCTGGCAGTAGTGGTAATTTGCCTGGTCTGGTCCTGGAAATACAACCCCAGGGCATTCTAAGGTAGGAAACATTTTCCACAGTACAGAAACCACACTTTTATGAGAGTGAGCCTGATGGCAGCTCAGAAATGGATAGCGACATTGGCAGTTGCACTAGATCATAGTTGTAGGTCTCTTCTAAGTGAAGAATAGAATTCTTGGAATTCTATTCTATTCTATTCTATTCTATTCTATTCTATTCTATTCTATTCTGGTCTGGTCTGGTCTGGTCTAGTCTAGTCTTTTTTCCTCAGGACAAAATGATATCTACAGTTATACACATATCTCTTTGTGATTGCCATGTTACTGCAGCATCCTATATTCCTGTGTTACGACCAGGGCCAGCTCCTGTCCTCTTCATTTTGAGCTGTTGGAGTGGCCATGTCCTACTTCAAACAAACTCTTCAGCTATTTTGTTTTTTGGGTTTTGTTTGTTTTGTTTTTTCCCCTAGTATTTTATCATCTTCCCAGAGCTTGTTGCAAGGTTGGATGGAATGCCTTTTTCCAAGTTAATTAGCCACTCTGAAAAAGTATTAACACTGTTCAGCCTGCTCTAATTTTGTAATTTAAACCTGCTTGAATTGAAATGAGAAGATCAAGACCAGACACAATTAAATTCCATATAGGATAGCTACTAAAAACATGGTAGAAAAGGAAGTATGTGTTTTAAAAGATGTTCTTGAATCAGATAGATGTCCAGAATTATCTTAGCTGTAGACAACATTAGGAAAAAAAATTCATTCTTGAAAGTTCCCAGTGAAGTGGATTTCATTTCACACACCTTCATATTCACAGAAGACAGCTGACCTCTGATCATTTTAGTATCATTCTCTTCAATGTAGAAAGATGGCATTTTCATATGCTTGCAAAGTATTTGCTGAATGGAAAAAGTTCGCATGTGTGCAAAAGTGACCAAAGGAAACCAGATAGGGGTGATGTTGGAAGCTGGAGGTGGCACTCATGAATAATGTATGGAAGAGGACATAAGCCAAGAGCTGCACAGTATAAAGCTGCCCTTTAGGTTCTTGTTGCTCACTGTACAAAGTGGACTGGAAAGCAATCACTATGGCGTGTCTATCAAAGCACTGATCTATCTGTTTAAAATGACAATACCAACTGTGATTGTCCTTTACCCGTGACTCAGCACCGATTTCTATATTATTTATACCATTTTCCTCTAAATAGTAATTTCTATGTTATGTGAGACATAGAGTCGGAAGAGTTAAGGAAAATCTACAGATTATGTGTGTGGCAAATCTACTGTGAATATAATATTTTTAAGTAAAAGTGCACTTTTACATTATTGAACAGGTATATAGATAGCAAGTTTGTGCTGTAGATATTCTGTAGAAAATCCTTGTTTTTTAAAAATATTGTGACTCAAGTCTATTTTTTTCTGAGTGATTTCTAGAGTATTTATAATTTCCAGACCTCACATATTCTGGACTTTTACTTCTTAGTTGTTTTAAAGTATATTTCTTTATAATTTGCTTTCTGTTTGATTGTAATACTTGTGGCTTTCTGCTTTGCTTTCCTGTTCTTTGTCTATTTTAGTATATTTTAAGGTTTGCTTGTAAATGGCTCTCCATCCATTCCCTAATGGTACAGTGCTGGGTTTAGATTTCTCATAGAACAACATGGAAACGCACGGTAAAAACACTTTCTGTTCTATGCAAAACCATTTTTTGGCACGTGTTTGTAATATGCCAACCAAAAGATTTCCATTTGTGTGTGTTTTCATTCAGGCACCTCCTTCCATCGGAAAGCACTGTCTGTAACTCCTCCACTTACCAGTTAGGAAAAAAAAGGCAGACTCTCAAACACGGAGTTCCATTTCAGTCTTGCCAATTCAAAATCTGAGCTAACCTCTGAATTTCCAGGGTAACTGTGTACCTGTCCTGGGTACTTAATATTTGCCAAACATATTATGGAATAATTGTCCAGTGACAAATTGAGTCTTTGTGTAGGCAGGAAAGCTTTTGAAAACACATTGGAGAAACATAATAGCAATATCTATATAAACGATAAATGTGACATTCAGAAGACTACCAGATATCTGGATTTCCCTAGACGTGTATTTTTGTTTCTCATGGAAATTCTGTCTTGGGAGATTGTGAAGAAGTTCTATATTTTTTCTGAGTTTTCTACCATGCAGTAGTTACAGGTAGGTAACTGTATGTCTGGAAGATTTACACTTCTTCACGTTGTCTGTACAGTAAATTCAGTGTCACCCAAAGTCATGATTTACTGTATATGTAGGTACAGTTTCTCATGGATTGAACTTACCGTGGAAATTTTAAATGGAAAATGTGGACATATTTCTGTCTGGAAAATCCTGGGCAAAAGTAGGTTAGCCAGAAATACTTCCCATGGTAATGAATAAGCTTCCTGCTTTTACCACAAAGACTTTACATACCTTTTCAGTTCAGTACCTTTTTATTGGGTGAACTAATTTTCTGAAGTAACAGTTAGGTGACTGTTGACACTCCCTTTGCATATCCTCCTTATTTCATCTGCATCTCAGAGTTTCTGGCAGGACCTTGGCACGCATTTAGAGATATTTTAGGGTAAATTAGACACCTATTTCACTCTAAAAATCTGCTCCCATGTCTTTTGCTGATCAGCTCTGCTTTTTATCTTTCCATCTTTCCATCTCCAAATTCTCTATCCCTGATCACTATGCATTTCCTACAATGTCTCTCATTTTCCTTCCTGTTTTTCTACTTCAGAAAGAAAAAGACACTTTTCAGGTTCTTCTTGATTTGTCTGATCACTCCTCCGTTCCTTCTTCCTTGCCTCAGTACTGCAGCTTTTCAGACCTGTACTTTAATACCTATTGCTTCAAAATGGTCTGTGGCTTAGTTCTTGTCAACATCTAACATGATCTTACCCCTAAGCCCATTTTCAATCTTTGTCTTTATCTCTTTGCTGCAGTGAAGCCTAGTAGAAAGTCTTCCTATCACCTCTTTTCTCACCAGTTGTTTCTCTTGTATGAGCTATCGCCTACTAAATAAGATCAATAACTAGTAGCAGGGAAGGTTCCTCACCCTGTAATTTTGCAAAGCACCATGTACATTTTCAATAACGCAACAATAAACAATAGACACCATGACTATCAATGCCTTCTATATATTAAACAGCAAATTGCAAAGCTACTGGTGGGTTTCTGCTCCAAACTGCACAGGAATACTGTCCCAAGCTTTAAATTTTGGTGTTCCTTGTTGTGGCATCTTCGTCTAACACATGTACCTTGTTCTCTTCAATTCTTCCGATATCTTATGGACTGTTGGAAATACCTTTCATTTAGTACTTACTGGAAAGAAGATCCTGCATTACAGGATTAATAAAAGGATGAAACAAAGAAGCTGGTGAAACCCAGCGTCCTTTAAAGTGCAAGCAATGGCAGCACTATTGTCAGAAACAAGTAGGTCTGTATGGGAAGTTGTTTGACAGCTGATCCATGTGGTCTTCAGCAGTACCCTGGCTCTGACAAAGAACTGTTCCTGCATATGTCAGAAAAGCTAGAAGGAAAAAACACTAGGAGCATGAATTTCACAATCCACATTAAAAAATGCAGATAAAATGAAAAAATATTTTTTATTACAAATACATACATTTCTCTGCACATTCTTTTTAGCAGAGCCACAATCAGAGCCATTACTACCTTAATATGATATGCTGTCTCTTTGAAAGTTGACACAGCTGCTCTGTTGGCCTTCTCAGAAATCTCTCCCAAATTCAAAAGTTCAAACTTGTTTCTTGGATTTTTGAATAAAAATGGATCTTGACTTTCTCTTATGGCAACTATCTGGTTGTACTTTTTCTTTAAACATTTACCAGGTATACATATGAAGCAGTAACAAAACCATAATGAAACCATTCACTTAGTATGACTTAGAGCCATTTATTTTACACCATTTCTTTTATTATTTTTAACAACAATGTTTATTTAGTGGGACTAAAATAACAGCAATTTTCTGCTTTTCTTTTTTTTTCTTTTTTTTCTCCTTTAAAACTTCCAAGGCTTTAGAACAAGCCAACGTTCATTTTTGGGTTTTGTAAATTAAAAAATTTAATCCTTAGTATATTTTTAACCTTTTAAAAATCCAAGAAGGTAATGGGTGCTGTTCATTGATGTTTGTAAGAACCCCACTGTCACTGCTGATTGGTCTGCAGAAGGGTAGCCTGGAGGACCTGCCTTTTCAGAGGTTCTTACCAGAAAGGGAGAGTGAGGTTTTCATTTTTTGGGCTGCCACTTGTTTTGCTGACATCAGCATTTAAAAAAAAGGGCTTCTGTTGACTGCAATTGCTTGGAATATCTGCAAATTCCTATTAAGGGAGATGGCAGTCTCCAATATGCTTGATGTACAGCTAGAAAATACTATTTATTTGGTAGAAATAGAGTTCAAGTTATTTATAGTAAATATACCACTACCTGTATCAGCAGAAACTAACACTGAGGTTTAAAATAATTTGATTTTCACATTCTGGCTCAAAACCGAAGTTAGATTTAAAAACTGAAACTAGGACTATGCATCCCTCTGTACTTATAAATAAAACCTTTATTGATTGATAGTGCTGGTCTTTTGCTCTATATGTTCCCTTCTTCCCCTACATAATTTTTCCTCCCTGCTGATAAGCTGCTGCAATAAACTTCAAAAGACAAGATGGCTTATTTGCTTTTTGATTTAAGTACTTTTAAGAAAGATCTTTTAAAAGAAATAGATACATTGATTAATATACCCAGCGTATCTCTGCATTTGTAGCACCCTTTTCTTGTTCTATCTGGATTTACAAACCTTCTTTACTCTTTTAAATGAATATTAGAGGAACAAGAGTGTTTGCTTTTTCCTTTTTTTAGCTGTAATCTCTGTTGATACTACTTGTCAAAGATGAAATATTAGTACATTAAAAATTATTTCTTCTTTTGTTGTAAAGGTGACCTGCTATTTCTGTGGGGGTTTTTCCCTTCTCTAATAAACTAATTGATGACTGTGTGCTCAATTTTCCAATCTGAGAGGAAATAGGAACATTCATAAAAGATGCAAGGTCAGTTGTCCTTGATCATCCTTGAGGCTTTGTATCAGTACATGCTTTGGGACTATTCTGTGTTGGATGGGTGCAACAGAGATGAATTTGAACTGGACTGTCTTGGAAATCAGTTTGTGTTTACTGTGGTACTAAAGAGGGTTTTGATCAAGGCTACCCACACTTCTCTCTTATCCTCTGAGCTTATTTCTTCAAATGCATCTTCTTATTGCAAATTTGGCTCTGATAGCAAGTACACCATGCCAACATTTTATTGCTGAGTACTATTGAGCTGTTGCCTTGTTTTTCTAATCCTAGAAGTCATAGATAATGCAGATGCTTATCTTCCTGATGGTGCAAGATTGTCCCCAACATCATACCCATGAACTATGTTTAGTCTTGTTTTGAGTAACTAACCAGAGTAACCAGATCTTAGTGACACGAAATTACTCTTGTTATTCATTCCAGTTTTCCTTGAGTCAGTTCTCTTTTTCCTTGTACCATCTTAAGCTGTTATTTTCCCTCATTTGTCTGTGCCTCTGTTCAAATGACAGTCATGACAATTCATGTAAAATTGCATATGCTTTTGTTTGTCTGAGTGTTCTTTTCATCAGTAAGAAACCTGGTATTCTCAAGGTCTTTAGCTACTCAGTTGTTCAATGTCTGTATTACAGGGTTCCTCCCTCTCATACCGGTATAGATCAGGAGGTGTTGGTGTTGATAATGCCACAGTCAGGATAAATCTAACACTTTTAGCCTCCTTTTTGAATTCTTGTCCAGCCTTTTAGGTAATAATATGTCAGCATAAACTCCACAGAAATCAATAGTCACCTATATCACCATGGATTGGGCCCAAGGTATTATGTGATTTAAAGCATGTTATTTTTTCTGCAAAAACAATTGTATGTGCTATTGATCTTAGCGTTAGACTGCTGTTTGGGGTCCTCTTCTTTTTTGTACTTCTTTTCTAAAGCAGTATTCAAGGACGTCACGGACACCCCAGTTCCTGGGGGCAAGCCATAGCTTATGATGTACTTGTGCCAGTAGTAGCATCTGCTGTTTGCTATTTTCTTTGGACTAGCTTTGAGCTGGCAGAAATTTACACATGGTGAACTCTTTGGATATTGGCTTCTGAAAATAACACCCTTTGGGTTTTGAATGAGGGTCTTTTTAATCATGTGCTTATGTTCTGCAATGTGATAGTTTTCTTTTGAAATGTGGGTCTCCTGTATTCAATCAAGGTTTAATTCTGCTGTGAACCCTGTTTGGTTCTCTCTGTCTTTGAGTTTTACACCAGCAGAGCTCCAGTGCCTTCAGCAGAGGCATTACTACTCTTGAATGATAACAGAGGATCTGCAAGTCTTTATTTATTTATTTATGTATGAGCAAGCAAACATTGCACCTGTTTGGTTGTGTAGACCTGTGCAGATAAATTGGAATCAGTGAGCCCACGCTGATTTACCACAGCCTTAAGCATATGGCCAAACCTGAGGATAAAGAATGAAAACTCTGTGTCACAGAGGTTTGGTTCCATGGGACATTTACTCCAACCTGTGTAATACATCCTGTATTCACCAGGTTATCACAGTGCTAAGGCCAGCAACTTCTGCTGGTTCAAAGGTAATTATTCTCAGTTTAAGGACAAACAAACCTCTTCGACCCCTTCAGAAACAGAACCCACTGTGAAGTAAATGAAGTAAAGGAAAAGTATAAGGTGAAACAGAAGCTGTGTAGGGAATAAGAAGAGCAAAGAACTGATCCTACTATGGTTTACACCTTCTCACTGATTTCCAGAAGCATAGATGGCTATGGAAGGATAGAGGCTGTGGAAAATTGCTTTGAGCTGTTAAAAAAAAATCAGCAAAAAATCAGGTACATCTGTGTGTGCTATGCATAAACTTGTCAATCTCATTCTATATTCTAAAAAAGTCATCGGGATAAATGGTTTAAATTCTCTGCATGTCTCAATTCAGTAATTAGATATGTTTCTCACATCAAGATGCCCGTTTCTTTGCCTTCATACCCTTCTTGTTTTCAAGCTTCCCCATTCTGGATTACATTTCATACTAGTAACAGACTTCTATCAAACTGTATTATAACAATCAGTAGCATATCGTCTAGTGCCTAGGTATACTTGTGTATCTTTTACAAAAGCAACCGAGAAATGGGTAAAAATATTTTGGGAATGAAAAAAAAAAGGCAAAACATAAATATAAGAGGAGTATGCTGATGCAGTCAGTCCCTCAGCCAGGGAAGATTGAGTAGAAAATGAGTAAAGGTTTCCTGTCTTTGATTCATACCTTATGAGAGGTTTCTTTAATGATTGCTCTTTTGTGTGTAGCCAAAGCAATGCTCATTTATCAGTCTGTGGTTTAATACAAATGCATCAGGATGGAAACTGAAGGAGGAAGAAGGTTAAATGACAGGCACACCCTGACTTAGAAACTACAGGGCTGATAAATGTCTCAGAAAGCTGACTGAAAGGAAATCTTTTTTCAATAGACCCTGAAAATAACAACAAAAATGAAGTGAGTACTTTTTGGTTTAATGGTACATTTAACTAATTCTAAATTACCGTGGAACTCTTTTGGAAGTGTTTCTCATAGCAGCATTAATACCAAATGAATTCATTGAGATCAGTGTTATTGCAGTGAATAATAGCAAATAAATTAATATAATTATGGGGAAGTAAAAGTGTTAGCAAAATAATTTATATGCATAATTCTTCACTGCTGAACTCCTATTTGTTCTCTCTTGCATTAAAGTCTCCCTGCTTTCTCCTGCTCTCACTGCTGAGGTAGAGTTAGTAATTATGGGGATTCACATCTGAGGTACAGTACTGTAATCCCCAGGGGTTTTTGCTCATTCATACCTCTCTCTGCCTATATCTTTAGACTTGAGAGGGGGTATCAGAGATATCCTCATAAATCTTAGGGGACAGATTGACTATCAGTGATTTTGCTAAGCATTACAGAGGAGAAAGAGACTATAAAACTTGAACCAGGTTGAATTTGAATATGTGAATAATGGTTTCAACCCAAGACTTTTTTTCTGTCTTACTGCTCCATTCACACTGACATAAGTCTAGAGGAACTTATCTGAGGTCAGTGGAATTACATCAATGTAAAATTAGGGTAAATGAGAGAAGAACCAGGTCTCCCTGTGTTTTTCTCCTAGGAGAGCCCTTATTTGATGACCAAGTCAGCAAGATGAGGAATAATTTTTTTATTATGTGAATAATGCAATTAGAAATCAAACTAAATTTGTTCTGACTTTTCCAGTCAGATTTCCTCTAGTCTAATATGAATGAGTCAGATAAAAAGGGTTCCTCTGCCTGTCTGATGGTACAACTAATATTTATAAACTTAAAGGAAGAGTAGAGCAGAAGGTATTTGGAATCTGATGGAGAATCCTTATTTGATAAAGCAAGGAAAGGAATTTGACCTAGATTAATTAGAACATTTTAAAAAGTGATAGGATTAGTTAAGCTTTGCCTTCCTAAGTATGGATATTTAATTTTAGCAGAGAAGCTAGCCAGCAGCTTTATTCTATTCTCTTAGTGTTTGAGGAGCTTGCTGGTTTTAGAATGACAGTTTGAGGTTTCTCTGTGAGTGGTGTGGGAAACATCAAGAGAATTTGCTCTTCCAGCCTCACCAATTAGATATCCTTTCATGAGTAAGCTTTCTTTCTAGGAACTGGATGTTAGCGCTCAGGTGATGTTGGGGATTTCCTGAATTTAGGGACCAGCATGGTCCAGTATACAGTATAATAGAAACTCAGAATATTTTATCTTTGTCTTGATGGTGCCTGATCTGCCATAAGTCTGACCTGTGGTGGCTGAACATGTGCTACTATGTGTTGGAAAAGACTTCTGCAGTCCTTCTCAGGCAGCTATGCACGAATGGCCTGGAGTACACTCCACCACAGCAGATACTACAAAGAACTTGCTTTCTGCTACCATACTGATAGATTTTATATCTGCATACCACAGAACGACTCTCCTGCGTTCCAGGAAGACATCACTATTTCCCCAAATGATGAGGAAAGTCCTTCAAACTTCCATTCAGCTATAATAATGAAGAATGCATAATATTTTCTAACTTTTAAGCCCTATTGCAGGAGTCAGTTTTGGCTTGAAACTGTGACTTGAGAGTTTGGGGAGCTTTAATGTCATTGAAACTAGTTTATGTTTCTACTCTTTTCATCAGCCTTGCTTAATCAGAAAGAAAACGTGGCCATAAGTCAGAGCTGAGAGGCTTTTGATTAAAAAAAAAAAAAAAAAGCAGCTAAATAACGCCCCCTTGGCTTTGATATAGAAGCCTTTGTGAATTCTTGTCCCCATTTTTAGCTGTGCAGGTAATTGGTGCCTGGCAGCTCATTCCTGCTATATTTCTTTGGCTTGGCTTTGTGTTAATTACCTAAATTTACTCATTTAGAGGCATCACTGCATGTGGCTTGGCAGGGACATGCTTTCCTAAAAAGGCTTTCATGTATGCTTCTCTGCCTGCAGTGGAAGCTTTGTTTAGTGTACTGTACTTCAAAATGTTATTGTTTGCTTTATTTAGTCAGATAAACAAATATTATGATAATGAAAAGTCCATGAACAAATGGTGACAACAGCAGAGCACTAAACATAAGAATTAATTAACAAGAACAGTCAGCTATCCCAGATGTCTGATGTAATTTTGAAGAGAGAACTTGAAATATTGAAGATGTTCAAAGCAGCACTTAGGAGGGTGAAAAACACCCATGCACTTTAACATCTAAATTACAAATGTGATCTCTGTATCTTATCTACTGGCATATAAATGAAAGATACCAAGAGTCTCATGCTCACAGCTTAATAAATGCAATAAAATAGGGCTATTCCTATGCCTGTTTTCTGCCCATGTGGTTCTTCCCAGTTCTGGTTTTTTTTGTCAGGTTGGTCCAGGAACCAACGGATGGAGAAGGAATTCTCCTTATTGTTGGTAGTTTGATGTTGCACCAATTTCTGATCTCTCTTACTTGTTTTGAAAAGCTGATCCAGAGCTCACTGAAGTTAAAGAAGCATGCTGAACCAGGAAAGTTTCCATTACATCTATGTTTCCCCCCATTTCTTTTACCATGGCCTTTTCTGTGCTACGTGTCTGCTGTACACATCTGGTCTTACTCTTTGTTGAAATTTCAGTGATCCATTCGAAAGCCAGTTAAAGAGCAAGGTCCTGCTGCACCTGTTGGGGTCCAGGTATCTTAAACTATGATTTACCTCATATGTTCTGATCCATGCAATGACATTTTTTTTGGTTGTAAGTAGCAAGTAAAGTTGCTCAAAGGCTTCAATTAACCTTGGACAGCCTGATTCAGTGCACATCACCATTTGAGCTAGTGGATCTGTGCTGATACAAAAACTACTCTGTAAATAGCATCTCAGCTGCTGACCTTGGCAGGAGCAGTCTCTATGGGGGCAGTCTTCCTGATGGACATCACCAGCCTGCGATTTAGCTCCCTCCTGAAGAAAGGGAACAAACTACATTCCCTACTGCCAACGTCAGCACAACCATATACAAGTGAATTACAGCTGGCAAAAGTGTTCTGGGACGCAGGGAAGAGATGCCTGTATTTTTCCTTCTTTCATTGCTAATAGGTCAAGGCTCACTATAATTTGCTCCTAAAGAAAAATTTTATTCAGAGGTGGTCTGCCCACCTCAGGTATGACTCTGGGATTTTTTTAAAAAATGGTAAGTCCTTGCCTCTCTTAGTTAAGCAGATGACATCATGGAGGGTGGTTGATTCTGAATCCAGATAAAGGTAAATGTGAGGTCTGACTTCACTGGAAGCAAGAACTGGCCCCATGTGCTGTACCTGATTTGTAAAATGAGGTACTCACTAAAGCAGACCATTGGCATATTTTCAAATTAAGATCACAGTGAAAATGAATACAGTGCACTCTGGTTATTTAACTAACTAGATAGATAGGAGAAATTCTATCTCCCATGACTAACACAGGCTGCCTTTTGATCTCAGTACAATAAGAAAGAAGACAGAGCTGCCGGATGTCTTAACAATGTTGATTTTGTATACTCAATAAAAGGTTCCAAGAATTGCAAATATTTAGAGTGAGTGTATGTTCTCATGTAGTAATTTTTCCATGGCCACATTATCTCCGTTTAGGAGGACTGACTCTGTTCCTGCTCCATCTCAAAACTAACCATTTGTGTGCCATTTTCATAACATCAACACTATTACCTGTGCTGAGCCCTTCTTAGACAGAAAATGCAGTGTAGCAGTGTCAAGCTCTAGCTGATGGGCTTTCTCCTTAGAAAAAATTCAGTCCACTTAAAATGGATCTGATTCTTTCCCACTTCTATATCACATATTATCAATTTCTCTTTTTTCTCCCAGATATTTTATCAGCTTTCCCTTGTCTCATGGAACTGGGGGATTTCCAGGAGCCTGGCTATGGTGTAAATGTGTAATAATAGAGGGAAATCCTTGCTAAATGTCTGTCACCTCTATGGCACTGAGCATCACTTCTGCAGGAGGGACTTCTCTTGTCATAGAGAGAGCCTGCTTTTCCAGGCTCCTGCTACATCTCTGGCTTAACAAGGTGTCTGGAGCCTGCCCTGTCACATAAAATTATGTGACTGAAATTATGCCTGTTTAGGCATAAAATTCCAGCTGGAAACATAGCAATTATGCAGGGGAGAAGCATGGAAAGGGCAGCAGAGTAATAGAGGAAGGTGGGTAGGCAGCTGACCTGTGAGACAAATGGCCAGCTGGAAGGGCTTATATACATTAATCTAGAGGCCACATTGCTTCCTTCACCCCATTTATTTTTCCTGCAAGCAAACAGGGTGTACGCTGATGTTTCCCTTGTCAATAACCTGAGGCAAGGGAGAAAGAGGCAGGGTCATCAGGGAGAAGTGAAATGGGGCTGAAAAGCAAAGCAGGTCCTAGGAGAGAGGATATTGCCGTGAATGTGATGAGAAATATCTGAGAGGATTCTTTTTTAGAAAGAAAAGGAGAAGGGTAGGTGAAAGAGAGAAGAAGAATAATGAAAAGTGAAAAAAATTCTCGAGTTGTGCAGGAAAAATTATGGTGATTAATACAAGGGCTATAACAAGGAATATAGAAAATGAAAACAAAGAAACACAAGAACAGAAAAAATTATAGAGTTTTAGGACTGTTCATTTTCTTCTATTTTATTGGCAGACATTCTTGAAAGGCTTTAGGAAGGAGGTCAGGTCAGATAGCTAACTTCTGATTACAAAAACCAGTACTGCACACTATTTCTCTGCTGTGGAGATTGCTCATAAACAATGGGCACTGTTTGCTATTTTGAATTGATATCTTAATCATGTAACCACTTAAATTTTATTCTGTCTTTTAGTGTTGGTCTTTCTTCTCTTGGCAGCCCTAACAAGACTCCAAAGTGATGTTATGAAACAGTGGTATAGCATGGAATTACTTTTAAGATAAAAAACTTTAAATCTTGCCAAGTGTAACATTACAGGCATTTGCTGGAGCAACTTCAGGGGGTAGATTCTGAATGCAATGTGTATAATAACCTATAATAGACTTAAAAATCAACATTGGAGTTGCTACTTCACAAGTCTGTACCATAAGTCTCACAACTGAATAAAAGGGCTTAAAGATATGAAATGAGTTGAACCTATCCTGCTGTGAATCTTGGAACTTAGAAGGAAAATACACTTCACAATTGTTATTCAGTGAAATAATTGCTTTTATATCTATCTCTAGATTTTTGAGACCCTTGATTTTAGACAGTTGGGTTGGCAATACCAAACAGTAGCAGAGTAAAAATAGATTACTGCTCTGAAGACAGCCTGTGGCAAAGGGCAAATTTAATGTGAGCATAGTCAAACTCATCCAGCTGTGTCTAAACTAATCCTGATCATCTACCAGGGACTTGCTAGAGCAGATTGCAGCTCCTGCCTAATTTATGCATCCACAGTTCTTTTTTTGCGGGGCTGGGGGTTGGATTGAGTATTTGGGTTGGAATGAGTAGTTACCTGGGTCATATGTTTGGGTAGTGTTAGGAGTTCAGAAGAGCTTTGAGGCTTTCCCCGACCCACCTTCCCCTGATCACTCTCTCTGGAGGTCTGTGTTTTTTGCATGTCTCCCAGACTAGGAAGATCCTTACCTAGAGTGTTATAGTCCACCTTCCAGTTCAGAAGAGGCTACAGTTCCTGTTACAAATGCAGAGGAATCTTGAGAAAGCGTGCCTCAGGCCATTGAAGCTTTTTGTATTGCATTTATGGCAAAGGAGAGATGAGATGAAGCCATGCCAGTAAGATGTAAGTATTACTCCTACACTTCTCTGTTTCTGAGCTGGAAGAGAACTGCTGAGAACTGCTGACAGGAAAGACTGTGTTCCTTACACAGCCAATTACTTGCAGTAGCACCTGTGAGTTTCTTCAGTCCAGTGGACAACCAATGAAAGGGTGCAGACCCAGTGTCCAATTTCTAAATAATTCAAACAGCTTTTAATCCCCTGAGGTTATAGCAAATACTTGTTTCATTCCACTTCACTCTGCTACCTCTTACTTGAAGGAAAAAATCTTCACTTTGTCCCTTATTGCTTCTCTGCCCTGCAGCACATGGTACCAAAAGTAATGGTAAACGCTAGCGCTACCACCAGCCTCATCTAGCTGCAATAGTGTCGTAAGATTCCAGTTTTGCAACCACTTTATGTATCATATGCTTTAATTTTTTTCCTATTTCTTTACTTTAAATGTTTTATTACAGGAAACATTGCTTTTCAGGTTTCTTCTCCTTTTTTCTTTTGCCCCCCTGCCCCTGAGAATAAAATATGGCTGTAATAAACAAGATGTGACTCTCTTCTCATGAAATCTCTTTTCCACTGAGGGGCTCAGCTGCTCATTACTGAGTATTCTTCACTTTGACTGTGTTTCTGACTTATATAACTTGAACAATTCTCACTCTGTCCCTCTTCTGTTTATATGGAGGAAAGTATATACAAATGTTTGGAGGAGAAAACAAGAGACATCTTCTACCTGTTTTCTACCAAAATTAAAATTTATTTAAATTCAAATTTATTAGTAGGTAATTCAATAGCAAACTGGCTCTTTTGGTAGTGGCTGCTGTGACTGTTTTGCTCAGAGAAAGTGATGTGTTAGAAGCAGCCAGAAACAACCGTAAGTCAAACAGGAGATGGAGAGAGGATCCAGACAATACAAGTTGCTCACAGTGTAGAGCACATCCTCTGTAACTGCTGAAGCTCTTGCTTAGAGGAAGAATTATCCTTGTTGATCCTGACACAAAAGCAAGCATCAGGGAAAAAAGGCTTTGGCGTATCTCCTCTGGAATTTGCCATAATTTATTTAACTTTTCTGGGTGTCTATTCCATTATCTCAGAAAGATCCTTTTTACCCACTGTGGATGCAGAGCTATGAATTCATTGCTGTTTGTAAAACACAGGGAGGTCCTTAACTGGAAGGATCAAACATTTCCTCAATTGGAAAAACCAAACTTCTTGAATAAATAATTTTGTACTGGGCATTTTCTTTGTACTGAGTATGAAATAGTTTTAAATGGCCTTGGATATACAGCAAGCTTTAATCTGCTCCCAGGTGGCCATTAATTCTAGAGAAACATCCAATTTTTTCAACAACTAGTTGCTTTAGTAATGGATATTTCCAGTGAGACTAGAAACTGGTCACAATCAATACATAGCACAAAACACCTAGTGGTTTACTTCAAGTAGTGATATTATTGTTAATATTCATGGCTCAGAAAAGCTGGCTGCTTGCAGTTAATTTATTAACTTCTGTAATATCACAACAGAAAACACATTGTTTGGATGACAGTGAAGGAAGACTCTTGGGAAAGCTACCAGAATGCACATTAAAACTGAGCAGGAGTGGCAGGATTAGGGATTGCTTATGGTCCTCAGAGAGACGGTTTTACTCCAAATTTACCTGTGGTTAGTGAGAACAAGTTTGAGCAATGTTTGCTTTATCCACAGGCCTACGAGTTTCTGAAGCTTTTTGATGTATTTCTATTGTTCATAATCCACCCAACTCATCTTTGAATAGGAAATTTGTCAAAGAATGGTAGAGCACATTGCTGGGTTTTGGCGCTTTAAGGAGGATATAAAGTGCAAATGATGTTGCCAGAAATTCGGTAGTAGTAATCTTCTACAATGAGTCCAGATTTATTATTCACAATGAACCAGTCTTTTTAGTGACAGCTGCCATTGACACTCATTAGAAATACCAGACCCTTACACTGTTTATAGAGCAAGGATTTAAAAAATTGAATGAGATAATCCTAAAACCTGCCACACATTTAAGTACATCCACTTGGATGAACACTCATTGCATTCACTGAAAGTCTTCCACTTTTGACTGTTCTGGTGATATACTGCTGTGCTGAGGCTCCTAAAATAAATTAAGTCCTATTATCTTATACTGCTTTTATTGGAAAACACGTCATTGCTATGTATAAGCTGTATGGAGGGTGTCATTAAGATAGGGCAGTGGGTGCCAATCCACAAGTATATATGTTTTGCAGGTTAATCATAATGATAGTGCATAGGTTGAAATTATGTCATTTTTCAGTTTCCTTGAAAGTCAAGAATTCGAACCCCTTGAATAGGCTCAGATTATAAACACTATTCATGTAACTTTATATCTTAGAACTCTCCTTTAGTGCTCTGTTATTAATATATGAAAAATGAAAGAGCTCTGATTAAATATGCCTGCATGGATAAATTTACATTAATGTGAGATGATTAATTATAAGTTAATACCCATTCAGAAAAAGCATTTTAGGTGGCATAATGAACAGGGTGCAGTGACAATCCTGCAACAGTCCTCTGTTGAGGCAATCAAAAGCCAGACATGAAGTGCTATTACACATTTTGGAGTTGTGCTGATAATAATCAGTATTCTGAACTCCTACTCAGCTGTGCTCTCTTTGCACCACAAGATGTCAGTACACAATCCAGGATGAATTTTAGCTTTTAAATTATTTTTTTTTAAGATTTTTTTAAGCTAAACTAAGAAACATGTTTATTTCTCTTTTGTGTTCTCAAGAAGAAAATAAAGCTCATAGAATAACCTTCAGTGAACGTTCATCATGCCTTTTAAATAAAGTGATGTACATAGACCTGCCAGAAGCTTGGGAAAAACCTCTAGCTCTATTTCTTTTAAACAATAGTGTATAGATCCTGCCAGCAATCCTTGTGAAAGTGCTACTGATCCATAAGAAATCCAGAAGAGTGTTTATGGCAGTTGTTCCTAAGTGCCATTTTTAAGGGGTTTATTCCACTGTTCGATCTTCCTGCTCATCTCTTCAACAGGCAATGCTGGGGGACAGGCTTTGTCTTCTCCTACTACCACAAACAGACATCCAGCTAGGTGGAAGTAAAGCATATAAGAGTATTAAGTTGTCAAAGAATTGCACCAGTTTTAAAAAATAACAGCAATTTCCTGTACTTCACACTACAATTAAGCAGTCATAATATGGCAGCCCATAGATGCCAGACCCAGAAATAATCAGTTGAAAAGATAATCACTGACAGAGGAGATCTATTCCTGTTTTAGTGGGAAAATGTGTGTTTAATTCTTTCTTTCTTTGATTTATTTCTTGGGAGGACTGTGGTCTTCGTACTTCTGTCATATTTGGCCTGGATTTGTTAACTCTTCTTTTTCTGGGAGATTAGATAAGGACATGCTGTCTACACATATGTCTTTTTATGGATGCTGCCTAAATAAGTAATGTACTGTAACTTCAAGATAAGGCCAACACCACAGTCAGAAAATGTTCTCTGGGAAAAACTTGTGCAAATGAACAATTCATCTTACCTCTGCTCTGAGGTGGAATGAGAAAGTCACACCTAAAGTATGTTTTAAATGACTCTGCAGTCAAAACATATTTCTGTCTTCTGAGCTGAGGCTGGCTGAGGTGCACAGCATGAAAATTTAAGCCAGCTGAAAATCTTTATTTACATGCTAGATTAGGGAATTCGGAGGGCAAGGACCCCTGTATTCAGTTATACATGTCTTTTGCTGAATTGAAACATCTAAAGGAAAAAGGATATAATAGAGTCTTTGATTCTACACATCATCAATACCCCTACAGCAGTAGAAGCACAGAGCCTGATGCTCAGGTCTTGCTGATTAGGTCAGGGAAAAGGCAAAGTTCAGATACTTCCTTTTAATTCCATGACATTAAGTGTACACCTAAGTTTTGGTAGGACCATGGCTGGCTAGTCTTTCTCACTCTTACACCTTGATTTCTTTTACTGCTTCTATACTGTTCTCTTTTGATTTTTTTGAGGTAAAATTTTGCCTAAGGAATTTGCCTCTGAAATATTCTTGAGGGCATCCTTCCAGCATCACAGACTCATGGAATGGTCAGGATTGGAAGGGACCTCTGGAGATCATCTAGGCGAACCCCCTGCTAAAGCAGCTTCACTCAGAGCAGGCTGCACAGAATCAAGTCCGGGTGGCTTTTGAATGTCTCCAGAGAAGGAGACTGCACAGCCTCTCTGGGCAGCCTGTCCCAGGGCTCTGTCACCCTCAAGGTAAACAAGTTCTTCCTCATATTCAGATGAAACTCCTTGTGTTTTTGCCCATTGACCCTTGTCCTGTCACTGAAAAGGCACCCCTGAAAAGAGCCTGGCCCCATCCTTTTGACACTTGCCCTTAAGGTATTCGTAGACATTGACAAGATCCCCTCTCAGCCTTCTCCAGGCTGCACCGGCCCATCTCTCTCGGCCTTCCCTCATGAGGGAGATGCTCCAGCCCCCTCACCCCCTTGGCAGCCCCCCGCTGGCCCCTCTCCAGTCGCTCCCTGTCTCTCCTGAACTGGGGAGCCCAGCGCTGGGCACAGCACTCCAGGTGCGGCCTCAGCAGGGCAGAGCAGAGGGGCAGGACACCCCCCGCACCCGCTGGCCACGCTCCTCCTGATGCAGCCCACGCTGGCAGCGGCCTTCTTGCCCACCAGGGCACACTGCTGGCCCACGGGCCGCTCGGTGTCCTCCAGGCCTCCCAGGCCCTTCCCCGCAGAGCTGCCTGCCAGCAGGTCAGCCCCAGCCTGTGCTGGTGCGTGGGGTCGCTCCCCCCCGGCGCAGGACCCTACCCCTGCCTTTGCTGAGCTTCATGACGCCCCCCCTGCCCCACTGCCCAGCCTGCCTGGGCCGCGCTGAACGGCAGCGCAGGCTCTGGGGGTATCAAAAATATTTGTGCAGGGGATGATTTTGCCCTTGGAAAACCCCTTGCCTGTTCATGGTGTCTCCCCTGCCACGTGACCATCATATCCACTGTTTCTGGGAAGCCATTGGAAAGCCCTTCCATCCCTTGGCCTAAACCATCCTTGCTTCTTACTGCACATTACTATCACGGCCACTACAATGTGGCCTGTCCCACCGCATCCTTATTTCTCCATCCAGATTGTCCTAAATCCCATGGTTTAGATAAAATAACTCTGTGATGCAGTGGGAACACAGAGTGCTTTTCTTCCATGCAGCCAGTCAGTTATGTATACCTCCCCAGGCGTGTTGATGAAGTGTGTAGAGGAAGACCTTTCTGGACAGGGCATGGCCATACAGAGGTGACCCGCTGGCTGAAGAGGATGACTGTGGTTGCAGACAGCAACCAGGAGAGCAGTGCTGTGCCAAGACAGAGGCAATGAAGGAGCCACGACAAGAAGGAGCCACGACAAACTCCTTTTGTTTTAGTTGGAGAGTAGGGAAGTGTTTTCATCCAGGGTCTGAGGCGCTTCTGAAGTCCTTGAGGAAAGGGTCACTGCATATGTGGTACATGTTACGTATGGCCACATTTTCAACTGGTAGGATGTTGGCCACCGGGTGTGGAAAGGGAAGGAGGCAGCAGAAACATGTTTTTATTGACTCTGTGGCTTCCTCTAGAAAGGATGGTACTGAAATACTCAGTGTCTCCATGTAACTATCACAGCCATGGCAGTGACCGAAGCACTTGGCATCAACAGCAATGTTGATAACAAATACTATATACACCTTTGTAAGTTGGTGCCCACCCTATTTCTCCCACCACCTTGTAGTGCCTAGGTGACATAATTGCATACCATGTCCCTGGGGGAGGTGACATTGAAAGGCTAACTGACCTTTCCTGCAGAGTAAAGAGAGGCAAGGAAGAGCTCCAGGACTGAAGGCTCACAGGGATGGAGAAGGAAACCAGAGAAATATTGTCATTCACCAGTTACACCTGGGACTTGGTTGACATTTGGGGCCACTGCCAGGGAAACAACTGCATAATTGCACTTGCACCTGCAGCACAGGCATTAGAGGAAGGAGCAGACATCAGGAGATGCAGGCAGTGCCTGGATGTGGTGAGGGCATAGAGAGGCGCTATACCCCAACGGAAGAGTGGGAATGTCTTTTTGGACTTCCAAAACAGCATGCTGGGGACAATGTGTGTTACTTGTGAGATGGGAGAGAGATCCTATCCCCTCCTTCTGTAAACCTTCCTCCTATTTACATCGGTTGTAATGAACCTCAAGAGAAGGTCACACATTTTCTTTCAAATGAGTGGGGTTGAGAGTCTGGTGGCAGTTATGCATGGTTGCTGTCAGGCACCCCTAGCTGAAGCCTCCTTGCACCCAGCAGCAATTGATGAGCACTGTGTATCACTCAGCTGGTGAGGCAGGACATGATGCTTTGCCAGTGCTATTTTTCATGTTGGTGCCAAGGATAAACAGCGTCAACTGTTCTAAGCTGCTGAAAGTTGCAGTTGAATATTTGGCACAATGGGAAGGTACAGCTGAACTCACATCCCTGTTGATTTGTCAGTGTATTTCTCCATTGCAGAAACCTAGGCACATGGTGCAACACCTAGATACATAGATTCATGACTCCAGGGAATGTACATCAGAGTGCAAAACCAAAAAGAATTGGAAATGAAGCTTCTATTGGTGGCCTGTGGTAGCCTTTGACACCCTGGAGCAGGAGACATTAATGTCTCTACACGTAATCACAGCAAGTATGGGCCCTCTCCAGGAGACGTTAGAATGCATCTTGTTTAGCTGCTTGTGGGGACAGAAGTTGCCCTTAGAACATGATAAACTGGAGGACATATGCCGTTATAGACTCCTGTGATGAAGACAGGTATAGGGAACTAAATTTCTGTTCCATTTGAATGGGAGGAACAGAGAAATAGTACAAATGGTCCAGTAAACAAAACACATAAAAATGGACCAAGGGAGTAACCCAGAAATTTAGAAGCTGATATGCTGCCAGTCTGGAGCTGGAGGCTTTGCAATGCAGTAAGTGCTTGCAATGCAGGTCCAGATCAACCACTGCAGTGGTCAAGCCTCAGCTGTGGCAAGCTCCAGCAATGCAGGGATCCTGGTAATGAATCTGAGAGTAGCTGAAGTGTTTCTTTTTATGAGATGTAAGCTGTAGCCCCTGAGATGAGCTGGCTAGCTCCTAAACAGCATCAAGTTACATGTATCTTTAACCCAGTAGGTTTGCTTTGGAGTGCCCTGGTTCTTCCCCTAAACCTTATGAGTCACCGTATCTTTTGCCATGCTGGCACAAAGACCAAAAGATGAAAGTAAGTACAACCCTTTCAATAGGACATCATTTTAGAGATACTTCTGGCCTAAGATTGCTCCAGGCAATGAGGGCTGTTAGGCCTGCAGTAAGGACAAGGATGATGAACCCCAGACCACTTTTGGAGTGGCCTTTGAGAGTGACCTAAGAGAACAGCACAGCCAAAACTAATAGGATCTACTTCTAGTTTATAGTGTTAATTATTATGAAAACTTCTATAACTGGGCCCAGTAAGTAGCAGAATCTTTTCATAAAAGATGAAGAAACTGCCTCACATGGTTTGGTCTAAAGGAAGCTGTTTGACTGCATGTACGACAAAACTCTGAGAAGGCTAGACAGGGAAAAAGGAAAGGTTTTAATATGGTGAAATTATATGAATGGAATGTCCTCAAACTTGAAGAGGGTTAGGATTTTTAATATGACCATTTAAAAGAATAATACTGCTCTCAGTAAACCTTTCTATACAACATGAATTACTTTACTGGCACCTGATTGACAAAGATGTTTTTTAGTATCAGACACAACTTACAATACACAAGGACACATATTTTCTCACTGGAGAGCAACAGACTATTGCCTCCATTGATATTTTGTAACATCACAACCTAAATGGCTTTTATGTTCTGAAAAGAAAAAGCACAGAGGAGAAAGAAAAAGCTTTTGAAGAAAAAAATAATTTTCCAATAATCCCCATTAACTACAGAGGTCATTGCGGCAAAAAGAATGGGACTAGAAATCCACTAAAAGCTGCAGTATAAGGTACGTTAAGACTGACAAGCCTTTCACCAAGTAGTTGCAAATGGGACTAATGGTTTAAACTTGTTAGCCATTGTCAGAGCCTCTGATCCTTGAGTCAGCTATGAAGGCTATGGCAGAAATCAATAAGGCATTGCTTACCCAGTGAACTGCTAGACCATATATATAGATTGCCTGAAGGGAATTGCTCAGTTCCTCCTGGTCTGCAAGCTGAAAGCAGTCAGCTGAATCTTCAGAAATATTGGTGACGCTACCTCAGGGCAATTATGACTTTTGCCACTTTGAGCAGAGAATGAGGATAAGGACAGTGCGGGGAGAAGTCCGGCATGAGAGATTGCAGGCTGGACTTTTATGCTGTGGCAAGGCTCGTGGTGTGTTTTCACCCATCATCTGCATTATGAAATGAACAGCCATTCGTTTGGCTGGCACATTTGTCTCAGAAGTTACAGAAGGCATGGCAGTACCGTTGTTGCTATGAACAGTCTGATAGCAAACTACATATAAACTATGGCTGATATGGACGGAGATATCCCCTAAGGCTGCCATTCCAAAACTGTTGGAGAAATCCCTTCCACTGGCACATTTTGAAATGTTTCTTTTATATTGATCAGCTGCTTTCTGGTAGAGTACTACAAGGCTTCAATTAAGTGAAGCATGTTTTTGTAAGATATATAGACAAGCTAAAAATTGTCAGCAAAGAGAAATGTTGGTATTCACATGCCAAGAGGCTTTGAAAGAGAGCTGTGCTATTGTTAGACCTGGTGCTCTTCTCCCCATCATACTTGTAATCTCCGCTTCTGTCCAGTGTTGCACAAAGCATTGGTATGCGTGCTACAACTCTTAAAGTTCTGAAAAGGTGGCAGTGATTTGTTGAGACACTGTGATCTCTCTCCTGATCTCTAGTTTTTGCTGTCCCTCTTCCAGAGGTTTAAGAATGCAATGATATGTCAGCCGACTAAACAACCCTCAGTGCGATTCTCCCACCCTGCTTGCTTCATTTCACCTCTCCTTTGTCTTTCCAAGACCATCAAAAGTGATTCTCACACTTTGTTTCATTTATTTTGTCTACCTATGTTCAAGGGAAGACCAGTTCCAGAATAGTCAATAGCTTGGTGGTCAAAGCGCTCCACAGTTTAACGAAGAATTAAAACTGAGTATATTTTTCTGATTCAGAAAATGTGTGGATGAAAACTTGCTATCTCAGATCCAGGCTCAAATTTTAACAATGTTCTTCCCTATCCTGGAGCAGTTGTGCTTTTCTGCTTATGGTTCTTCCTTTTCCTTCCTTCCTTCCTTCCTTCCTTCCTTCCTTCCTTTTCTTTCTCTCTTTCTTTCTCTTTCTTCCTTCCTTTCTTTCTTTCTTTCTTTCTATCTCTTTTTCTCTTTTTCCTTTCTTTCTTTCTTTTCTTTCTTTCTTTCTTTTTCTTTCTTTCTTTCTCTCTTTCTTTCTTTCTTTCTTTCTTTCTTTCTTTTCTTTCTTTCTTTCTTTCTTTCTTTCTTTCTCTTTCTTTCTTTCATTTTCCACAATTGTGTTTTCAACCACAATTTCATCCACAAAGTGGTATAAGAAATTCTGAAAACTTTCTGTGAGTTAAAGAAAGAGTATCTTGTACAGAGATAGCCCAGTGATGTCTTTCCTGCTAGAAAATGTTCAAATGGAGCAAAGGCAAAAAATGTCAAGGTTGTGAACTGATTGTTGTCACTGTTTTGTCCTCTCTTTCTCATACACTGTGCATTTTGTCCAGGTTCTCACTAATCAGAAAATGACTTCATTGTTACAGTTGCTTGATTGCTTATAGAGAAAAAGAAAATGACAGCCTGCAAGAGGTCACGAAGGACTTTTTTTTCTGAAAAAGGCTGCTAAATGACAGAGTAACAAGCATCTGATGTGGTCAGAGAGTGATGAAGAAAGTAAGTTTCTGCCAGATACCGTGGTTTGTTTTAGTTCTTAACAGGCTGTGTAAGAGGTGGCTAAGTTTTTAAAATTCCTCATTGATCTGGGGCTAACATACTAACATACCTATGTGCACCTTGGAGGAAAACAGCAAAGTCAGCAGAGATAACCTAAGAGCTATTACCATACATGATTTAGAAGCGGTTTCCACAGTGGCTGAACACCAGAGCCAAATAGGTGGCATTATTGTTACATGGCAACATGTAAAATGAAGGTTATTTCTGATCATTTACTATAATGACCAATCAATGTGATAACACATCTGTGGCAATGTATATGACTAAAATGTTCTGTGGTATCAAGTGGGCAGATTGTGCTAAACTCTATCCAGCACTCTGTTTGTGACAGATGGTGGTATGACCACACTTCAAGAAATTGATGATGTCTAGAAGAACGAAGTTTTTTGAAAGAAATAATCCCCCTGCCCCGCCTTATTTGTTCTTGGACAGATTTACTCCAGAGGAAACTGTACAATTACACACTACTATGGCAGACTATTAGCTCTAAATAAACCTTCTCATTTATTTGGCTTTACAAGGCTTTCAATTTCTGCAACACATCTATCACAATTTTATGAAAAGTTGCTGGCAAGCATACGCAAGTTGATAATGGAAAAGTCCTTCAAATGCAAAAAAGCCTCCCAGTGAGGTCAAGTCACTCATAACTGCCTGGGTGCAGAAGCAGTTGATGATAAACACTAGCTAAATCTATAGAAGAGAAATCAATTCATTCCACTTACGAACCATATGCCTCCTGCTTTCTTTGCATAACCACAGTAAGGGACTCAGAAGCAGAGGGATCAGAGTGTTCAATAAAACCATTAAGCAGTAATTTTTGTGTGTGTGATTCGACAGCACTTTGAATGAATGCCTAACACAGCTTTTGCAGTACTGGAGAATCATTTCTGTGAATGTGTTTTTCCATAACTCTCATTCCTTTCCAAACTTTTGAAAATGTGCAGTAAGCATAACACAACATCTCAAAAATATCTGCCCACATTTATTTCACTTCTTGTTCATGGTGACTGGCCATTCTGTCAAGGTACTCTGCCTCATTCTCCCCTCTGGTCTGACCCATATCATTGTTTTCTGTTACCTTCCACCATTAATTCCTTCTGAAAGACTATGAGCACTTGTCCTTGGTGCTTCATCTGACCTTTTGGCATGAGCTTTGACTGAAGTAATCTCCTGCCAATATTTTTTGTATTGTCTGCGTACATCTGATATGTCAAAGAGTCCTAAGTGAGAACTGATTAACCATCCAGAAAGTTAGGTGTAAGTTTTAATGTTAAAGGAAGCATTTAATTGTGTTTTTTTGTAATGGAGAGAAGACTAACTTATAGATAGGATATGTCAGCTTTGAAAAGTAAAAATACTGGAGCAGAGACACAGTATTATGAAGTAAGTTCCCATTATGATTGTTGTCCACTATGTGAAACTTCGGTGATTTCATAGTTTCTGCAGATAGCACTTCTGTCTGCATTCATTCTTACGACAGTCTGTGTCCCTGTCTTCACTAGTCCCTTTTGTTGTCCTCTGAATACACTATGACTGGAAAATCTGTGACTGAGGGTGAAGAAACAGCTCTGGAAGTAGCTCAGGGCTTAGGGAACGGAAAACTTTTAGAATTAGCAACAGAGCTTCAAGTCTGAGCCTCCATATACAGGAAATTTTTCATTTCTTGTAGTCTGAGGGCTCCAAGAGATATAAATCACTCCATTCTGCTTGGCATGAAGCTGTTGTGTTTTTAGTCAGGTAGAGCTGTTCAAGACTGCTGCCATTTCAACTGTGGTTGTCAAACAAGGAAGTCATGGATGTGTGGATTGGCTGTTATCTGAGTGTGTAAGAGGGAGCACAATGTTTTAGACATAGAGAAAAAGAGATTTTTTTTTTTTATGAGGACAAAATATGGACAGAGAAGATGATGAATTTGAATATTATGTATTTCTCACAATACAAGTCTAAAAGAACACCAGTGTGTACTGCAGAATAGTCCACTGCAAGATACCAAGATCTATTGACAAAGAAAAGAAAATCCTTTTGTTGATATATTGCTATATAGGTGTACAGAAGTGGTCTCTAAAGTCAGGGTGTATTTGGCACCATTTCCTTAAGCAGATCCAGCAGTGCATTCAAGTAAAAGAGGTGATTGTTCTACCTTCTGTAACAGCTGGTATGAATAAGTCAATACTAAGAACTGCATCTGGTTGGGGTAATTTCAAATTTAGTGACTTCCAGACATATAATTCAGGATAAAAAACAGCCAACAAATGTACAAATTTTATAGTAAATCCATGAATGAATAAATTATGAACTTTACAATGATACAGTAATTCTACATGAGGGACTTGCACTTTGACTCTTACAGAACATGATGAAAAATCATGCACTACTTCTATAGATCATCATAAAAAAACTGCTAAAGGAGTGGTTTTAAAGGTACTTCTTCAGAATCATCCATGGTTTAATACATTGTGACCTGGTTAGTTCCTTTTAGTTAAAATAATTAGGAACCTCACACATATTTGCCAAAAAGGTTAATACCAGTATTAGGACAATATAAAGATGCCTTAAATGTGGCGTGTTCACCTTTTTCAAGCCTCTTTGTATAGTCTTAGAAAGGTGAAGGCATCTTTGTATAAGTTGTATTCAAACCTCTGTATCTTGGCATATGCTTGGAGCATATCCCGTCTTTATATTAATGGATAATTGTCAAATAAAAATGCTATGGAGATCCTTACATTTTATTCTTCAAAGCCCATATGTTATGGAAATATTACAAACTTTATTATATAATTTGATTTAACAGAAGAATGTTGGAGACTAGTAAATAGAGTTCCCAGATAAACATAGGTAATGTTTTTGCTCTAAGTAGTAAGTTTCTGGTCTGAATGAGTTTGTATGAATATCTAAAATGGTCTAATAGCACATTAGCAACCGATGTGTTCAGACTGTATGAAAACTGTGCATTAGCTAACAAACTTTTCACAGATTAAAAATAAGTAAAATTATGGGCCTAATTTCAAGCAGCTACTTAATTATAAAACAAAAATTGAATGAGGTCAGCAGAATTACACAGTGTTAAACTGCTAAGATATTAAGTGTTGGCTCTGAAAAAGTATAACATCATTTGTGCTGATAACCATTAATGTGATGTCCATAAAATATATCTGTTTATTAAGGCAAACATTTCAATATCTCTTTCAGAAGATGATAATTGTAATTCTTTATGTTTTGCTTCTTTTCTCTCTGGTTATACTGACTGCATAATCCCTATTGCTTTGAATGTTTATAAACATATGTTGCACATTTCGTGTTATAACTAATCCATGTTCTTTCTCTTGGTCTCTCTCCCTCTAGGGGAAGAACTGTTAAAACAGTGTAGTTTTTTGTTTTTCTTTTAAATGCATTCAGATATATGTTTATATGGAAGAAGACAGATTAAATGTGTTTATACTTAGTGTGGAAAATATGGAAATTTTAGATGGCCTGTGGTTTCTATAGGAGTTTGTTTCACAGCTTGGGCTGTCTCAAAAATCTTTCAGGATGGTTTCTGGTACGCTTAGGTTCATTCAATTGTTGCTTTGCCACAAACTAGCAGAACCCTGGCCTGTTCAATGGTTTGGATACTGATATGTGGGAAAAAATGTAAAAAAGAAGCATTCAGCCATAAGCATAAAACAGTATGTAGAGTTTCCTGCCTAATTTCATTCGGTTTTTAAAAATCCAACCCCCAAAATTAATATATTCTTAGAAGTATGGGAAATTCCTGCCAGATTATTTTCTCTGCTTTGTCTTCTTCATACAAGAAGCCAGCAAGCAGAGTGTACTTTTGGTTAGAGTGATGTGTTTTGTTTTAAAAGGTGTCTAAAAGGGAAATGACTTAGGGCAGGTTGAAGGGAATTCTTTCAGTCATGTTTTCATTGGTCTAATCCTACATTATGAAGTCTTAAATGTTTGAATTAGTTCAGCTGATTCTAGACTACAAAGTAGTGTGAAAACAAGTGATTGGTAACATTTTCATGAGAAAAGATTGAAAGGTTATATTACTGTACTGCTTGCTCTTTGGCAAACTAAAATACAGCCAGGTTGACGCAAACACATTAACTGTGAAACTTATTTTGATGAAACTGGCCAAAGGTTCCAGTACCATGTTCTGCTCAGTAGCTTGAAAAATATGAAAAATGTATCATGAGATAATTCTGGTTCCTATACTATAGTTTTTATCTACTTATTTTTTTAATATACTATTTGTGGTTGTCCTATTTTATTCCTGTCTGGGTCTCTTGGAATTACTCTTTTTTCTAGCTCACTCTTATAGAAGGGGTGCTTGAAAGCATATACTTCTGACCAAATCTACATATTCTTCTTTAGGAAGATATTTCTTACCAGCTTGGCTGATACCTGGCTAGCATGTCATGAAGGACTGTGAAATTTCAAATTTGTATTAAGATTTATGCAAAGGTCTGATGTCCAGACACTGGACATTTATGAAATATAAATATTAGTGTATAGCTACTTTCCAGAGAGGGCTATAATAACTCTTACCTTTAATAGTAAAGTTTATATGCTTTTTTATTTTTAAACTAATATAGGTAATTTGGTATAAAAGTGAAAATAAACCCAAGAAACTGTATGGAGGGATGCCTTTCAAATCCTGTGAACAATTTCTGGGTTACTTTCATATGCACAGCGACAAAGGATAGGACCCATCAGTTCAAAATACATACAACCAGTTTTGTGGGAATTTTTTTTTTTCCTATGATGGGACTTGAAAAAAGTGGGGTGGCAAGGCAGTTTGCACTTAAGCACATAGCTGTAGACAGCTAACAATTAAACAAAGCAAGAAGTTGCATTGTTTCCATCATATTATGGCTTGTAATGTCACCCCCTGAAGATTCTGAATGTTTAGAGCTCAGATTCCTGCATATCTTTTGGTTTAAGAAGTCAGGAAAAACCAAGAATACCAAGTTAAAAAAAGAAAAAAAAGTGCTAGGCTTGGAGGAAAAGGTAATTTATCATAATTTAAAACTTTTGATTAAAGACTGAGTGTTGCTTTATTTCTGTGTCTGCCTAGTTTATTCAGGGTAGCTGTGGATTATGTGCTACCACAATAAAGATTAGATTTTATGGGACAACCTAGAGAGGGATGTAGTTCCTGAAGTTTCTGTTAACTTTCAGTGTGACTTAGAGCTGCTCAACTGCCCTTAGAAGCAAGGATCTAATATCCAGAAACTTGGTGAGGTGCATGGAAACCTAATTTATATGTTAGTTGCATTGCATTGATTTTTTTTGTAAAAGTTGACATTACTCGCAACATTATCTTTATGGAAAAACAGGACCTGAAGAAATTTACTTGAGAATTAACAGCTTTTATATTTTCCTAACTACTGGAGTATTCAGAGTCCAGTGTGACTAACACTAAGGATGGTCACCTTAATGAGCACTAGAAGTATCAGAGAGGTGCAAAGACCATTTCTGCAGTTTCTCTGCAGATACCCGACTGGGATTGCGGTAATCCACAAATGTATTCACCACACCTTAGATAGTGCTTAATTGTTTCTTTAAGTTAGATGTTTAACTACAGTTGGTCTAGATGGTCGTTGTAGGTCCCTTACCACTGAACTGTTCCATTCCATTCCATTCTATTCTAATGTTGCATGGCCACAATGAAATCACATGATAAATTCAGGAAACTCATGCCTTGAAATTATGTTTTGGCAAATCAGTCTACTACCCTGTGTGTTCTCACTAACTCAGCTCAGTCTTGTCCTAAAATTTAAATGAAAAGTGTATGGCACTAATAATGCTGGAATTCTTACCAATGTGCATAATCATCACTTTGTACAAAAATCTTCTTAGAAATCATGCTCTCAAGTCAGTAGGAGGTCAGATGTTTCTGCACACAGAGTGCCACATCTCTTCAAGAGTTGAAGGCTTTGACCTAAGATACATAAATGCAGATCAGATAAGCAGCCTCCTTTTGATGGACACAGTCACAGAGCATCCAAGATATTGAAGGCTGTAATTTCTGCCAAATCCCTTTCAGGATGTAGGACAAACTATATGCTCAGCATAATATATAAATAAATAAGGATGCCCATATATTACTGCACATTGCCTTTTCGTAAGTCAACTTAAAATTTTGCTTTTATATGAATTTAGATTTAGATTTTAGATTCTAGATCTAGATTTAGAGTTTATATGAATTCCAACTTAAAAAATAACATAACTTGCAGAATTTTTACAATAGCTTTCTGGGATACACTGCAGTGTTAGCATACAATGCATGTACATGGGACAACACTCTACAGAAGGGTTAAAATGGCTTGGGAAAGATGAGTTGTGTGAATTGATTTGCATTTGTCATATGTCTTAATTTCAAGACTAGGGTTTCCCCAATATTTAATTAATTTTCTCTACATCTTTAAATGGAGTGCAGCTTCTATTAAGTTTAATTAGTTTCCCTGGAGGCTTGCAGGGTAATGGTACAGCTACTAAAGGAGAGCAGCTTCTAATTGAGGGTAGCTTCTAAACAAAGATACATGTAGTTGAATACATTCAGTTTCAGGGCTGGATTACTTCAGTGAGACAATGCCTTATGTTCATAGATGTGCTGTGGGGTTAATTGACTTGAAAGGTGCGAAGATATTTAACGTTTGAGTTTGTTTACCATTATCTTGCAACAGAGAAACTGAGGTACAGCTCAAAGAAATGACTGTTTAAGGCCTTTATGACAATGTGCACCGAGCAGTGAAAAACTCCACAGTTGAATCAAGATTCAATTACTCCATGAGACTGGTTTTGAAGGCAAAATGTTGGCCTTCAAAAAAATTGGACTACTTTACAAATTTACTGAGAAGGGCAGAGCCCAAATCTAGAATCAGACATTTCTCTCCTTGCAGATGCTAATTGTTGAGGAGGTTCTGACTTGGTCCATGTAAGTCACAACAACATGACACAACACTATGGGCTTCGGGAAGAGCGGCTGGAAAGCTGCCTGGTGGAAAAGGACCTCGGGGTGTTGGTTGACAGCTGGCTTAACATAAGCCAGCATGTGCCCAGGTGGCCAAGGAGGCCAACAGTATCCTGTCTTGTATCAGAAACAGTGTGGCCAGCAGGGCAAGTGCAATGATTGTCCCCCTGTGCTGGGTGGGCACTGGTGAGGCTGCACTTTGAACACTGTGTTCAGTTTTGGGCCCCTTACTACAAGAAGGATGTTGAGGTGCTGAAGCATGTCCAGGGAAGGGCTGTGAAGCTGGTGCAGGGTCTGGAGCACGAGTCTTATGAGGAGCGACTGAGGGAACTGGGGTTGTTTAGCTTGGAGAAAAGGAGGCTAAGGAGTGACCTTATCACTCTCTACAACCTGAAAGAAGATTGTAGGCAGGTGCCTGTGGGTCTCTTCTCCCAAGTAACAAGCAACAGAACCAGAGGAATGGCTTCAGGTTGTGCCAGGAGAGGCTTAGATTGGTTATCAGGAGAAATTTCTTCATCAAAAGGGTTGTCAAACATTGGAATGGGCTGTCCAGGGAAGTGGTTGAGTCACCATCCCTGGAAGTGTTTAAAAGACTTGTAGATGTGGCTTTTAAGGGCATGATTTAGTGATGGACTTGGCAGTCCTGGGTTACCAGTTGGACTTTATGATCTCAAAGTTTTTTTCCAACTGAAATGATTGTATGATTCTAAGATTTTATGGTTTATGTATGCTAACCTAGAGAACTAGAGACTATTGCTGTAGTGTTTTTTCATTAATATTGGCATTGCAGCTGCTGCTGTCACTCGTGTGATCTTTAGGCAGAACATAACTGCAAAAACTCCATCACCAGGGCATTCCCAGAATAACACTTGGAAAATGTATACAAGCGGCTAATGTGAATACAGGAAATACGTGTCTTCACACTAACTTCCCTGGATCTATTTGCTAGTACCTACTTGGACTGAAGATTCCCTTGAAAAATATAGTTTAAACTGCTGTACAGATGGAGAACTGGTCTGCATAGAACAGCAAGAATGGGAAAGCATGTCGTGACTGGTGGAGAAAGAAGGTCGCACCTGTTACCTTGATCCAACTGTTTGAGAAGATAGGAGAAGGACCTGTTATAAAGCTATCTGTTATATTTTAAATACGAGTTATTTTTGTGGTCTCTCACACAGTGAAAAACTTAAATGAAGAAATTAAACTGCAACAATAAATAAAAAGGACTTATCTAGAGTAATTTTTACTTTCAAATAACTTTTGCTAAGGACGCGTATAGCTCTTGTGATATTTTCATTTTTCAGTACAAATTCCCACTAGACCAACGATGTGTTATTATAATTTTCAGCCTCTTCTTTCTGGGAATTATGAATCATTATTTTTTTTTATTCTTTCCTTCCTCCTGCCCCCCATCTTAAATATTTCTGCTAGTTGTTTAAAACCAGTTAGTCCATATAAAAAATTGCAACTTTCCCTAAAAATAAACTTGATATTCTGCCTGTCTGAACAAGCAGTAAAATAAGATAAAATAAAATGCTGTCTCTTGATGCTGTTATTAACCATTTCATGGTAAAAATCAGACCTTGCAAAATATTTGAGTCTCACACATTTTCATCTTTTAACACAACTTAAATGCCTAACTACCTTTGATAACTAGGGCTTTTGGCCACAAAATGCAGACAGACCCCTTAGCTCCACATTTAGGCATCTAAAAAAGTAACCTGAAGGAAAAGGGAAAAAGTACATGATGATTTACAATTTTGGATGTAGAAGGTCATAGTTAACATCACACACTGTTGTATGACAGCTTTCATTTAAGCAAAAAGCATTCTTGTTCAATTGCATGCAGGACATAGTAACAGGACTAGTCCACTGCAAGGAGCACTTAACATGGCTCATTTTATCATTTGCTGCTAATATCAAGAAATGCCCTTTAATACTTAACTGTTCATTTGGAATGCTTTTAGCTGTGGCATTATGTTAATGTACATAAGTAGTATCATTTCCTTGCAAGCAAAAAACCCCAAAACCCACCAAAACCAACTTCGAAGAATTTTTTAGTAGTTTTAAAATTCCTTGACTTTGGTCAAAGGACTGAGAAACCAGGTATTAAAGATTTCAGGCCTGTCAGAAGCTTCCTCCAATAAGAGGGCTTCTGTCATTCACAGTTGGGCACGTTCAAGATTTGCTGTGTTACTTACCTTCATGCTGACAGCTTGAGCATCTCAGGGGACTGTGGGATTTTCTTTCCTCTTTTTTTTCCTTTCAAAGTGTTTTGAGTGTCAGAGGAAGCTGAGGAGCAATGGGAAGGAGTGAGAATGAGATGGGTGTTTCAGTGTTTCAGCTACTCTCTACTAAATTTCTAACAAAATGTTGGCAATTTGTTAAGCCTTTCCCCCCTAACTAATATTTAAAAGCATTCAATTAAGATTTTATAATGTGTCCAATGAGTTAAACTACCCCATGATATTAGAAAAATATTACATATATAAATAAAATACATCAAAGCATTAAAAAGCTATTACACACTCCGAACATAAAATGGCAGAATAATGATGGATCCTGCCATGCAGCAAACACATTCAAAAATATTATCTTCCTGGTAATGAAATGCCATCCGTTTCATTTTAAGCTAAATACGTTAGACATATCAGTGGAGTCTGTGCTGACACAGCAGTGAGTTGAAATTGAAAATCTGAAATTATATATATGATTGGACACAGTGTTAAAGTAATTTATAGGAAAAACCACAAATGTGCTGGGTCTGCACCTTTTGGTGAACTCATTTTAAAGAATCAGATAGAGGAAAACTCTACCATTTCTAATGTGCAGTTAGAATGGCAGCTCGCCAGGGCCCCAATATATTCCGTATGAGGGGTAGAAAAAAGAGAGAAAGGAAGAAAGAGGTTAGGGAGACTTGATTCAAATTACAACAATTCTGCATAAGCCATCAAGAAAATGGCATTCGTTTTCATCGCTCTGACCTAATATGATATAGCAGCTGTAGGAACTGTATTAGCTATCAAGACAAGTGGGAGATAACAGGGAAACATTTAGAAAGGGACATCAGGATAGGGCTAATTTCAGCTCGGCTGCAGATGCTTCGGATGCTTTACCATGGAAAGCAAAGCAGCAGCAGGAATCATTATGATGATCATCTGATACCCAAAGTTTAGGCTGAAATTCAGGTTCTACTGACTGGAATGGAGCCTCAGTTATACACAGACACACACAGAGACACACAAATACAACCCTCCCTGCAATGCTGGCTTACAATCTCTCTCCCTGTCTGCTCCACACACCCCCCCACCCCCCACCCCCCCTTTTATTCTTCCTAACTGGCTCATCTCCAGTCAAATAAAGGAAACCAAAGAAACAATAAGCATCAGGAAAGGTTTTATGCACAAAGCAGCTCTCTATGCCTTGCTTTTAAGCATCTTTTATCCTGTTTCTTGCAGTTCTTTCCTGAACTCAGAATGTTTTTCATTTAGTTTGGGAAAAGAAGTGGAGAAAAAGACAGTAATTTACTATTAATATATGGATGCATTACATCTTCCTAGCATTACTATTAAGTTATTAATGAGCTAATTCATAACATTAAGCAGCATTATTATTATTTATTACTTATTAGTCAAAAGTGAGGTAATGGGTGTGGTGCAAAATATAAAGTTAGGCAGATGCTATCACAGAGCAGTTAATTTCTAAGCAGATCAGACAGACAAGCCATTTTGGGGTTTTATATTAATCTTTTAGTTAATCTCTTGCACATGTATAAAACAAACCTTATTTTTAAGAATGATATTGTCCTGATTTTCTTCAGACATCATAGTGGTCAGAAAACTTGAAAAGGAGTGATGGCTGAGACTTTGAAAAATATTTAATATAGTTACATTGAACTACTGTTCTTGTGAACAGCAGAAAAAAAACCCCTTTACTTTTGGCAGCAGTGTGTAAACAGTGTGTGTACTATAGGTGGGTGTTGCTTGTTTCTAATGCTAGCAAGTGTTACATTTTAATTTTTTTTTTAATTATCTGAATACTATAAAGAGAAGTTGATTTGGATCTTGTTGATGGAACATCTACAAGGTTTGTAGAAGCAACCCACTATAGTAACTGGTAATCATATTCTGCTCATCCATAACTGTGACTGAAGGTTTACTGCCTATCAAGAAAGAAGTTGTGTACATTGCAATTACATTTTTACCACCTTGCTTTCCCTGCATCTGATCATGTATTTTGTTCGGTGCTGGGTAAATCTGTTTTCCTCTGGGCAAGTCAGAGAAGCTCTGTCACACCACTCTCCTGGAAACCTTCTCCAGAGGAGCCATCGATGATCAGTAAAATAGTTCTCCCTTAGCTATAATCAGCTTCTGCTTGCTCTTCCTATGTGATGACTTCACTAGTCACACACTGTGACATGTTCCCTGCTCATGCTGGCAAGAGCTGTTCAGACAAGACTCTCAGTCCCTATGATTCTCCCTTGTGCTGAATCCCAGGGGCATATTCCCAGTTTGAATTTGGGGTTTTCAGAGAGCTACTTTAGTGTGTTCCTGTGAATTTCAGTTTTCCTAGGGAAGCTCTCATGGTGGCACTTGTTATTCTTAAAATCCCCTCAGAGAATGACATAAGGAGGAAAAGAAAACAACTTAAATGACTTATTCTCTATCTTTCCTGGACTTTCCACTTTTTTTGACTGCCCCGTCGACAAAGTTCATGTTCCAAATGGGAAATGGTTACACTTCTTAAGTATGACTCTCTACAACATTCCCCTGGGTCTCACTGCTAAGCCTTCAGGTGGGCTGAAGTTGGCTGGAGTCTTTTTCTAATTTTACAAGGCAGATTTGTGGACAGTTCTCACCTGAAAAAGCTATACAATAGAAGCAGGATACATATGTGGAGTTAACCTTTAGCGTGGAGTTACAGTGTAGGACATCTTTTCAGCACTTTCCTGTTTATGTCTCTGTCACTATCACTGACAAAAATATTTTCTCTTCTACTTCAATAACGTTTCCTTGAATATTGTTAGTGCTAAAGGTATTTTGAAATAAAAAATGAAAAGAGCAAGAAAGAATTAAGTTCATCAGTCCCTTTTGGTTTTGATTACATTTGTCCCAGAATATTTAAGAAGTGTCAAGGACTCCTACTCAATACTACATTTACATTATTTGGAGTTAGCAATAACAAGGTGGGGGCCATTGCTCACAGCAGCTCACCTGGATTCTGTCACTGCAAAGCTTTCTGGACATGTTGTCTGATGTTTGTAGTAGGAAGAATGGAAAAAAATAGTTTCTTCCTGGTAATTACTTACTAAACAGAACTAATCTGGAACAGCTGATATTCAAAATCAAACTTAATGAATGAATACAAATCTATAATCAGCATTTTAGAGCATATACATATGCTGGCTGACTTGTATACACAACATGTGGAGGAGGACATAAATGTGATTTTTTTCTCTTTATGGATTATCACGAGTTCTCTGCTGTGAAATGGGAGGTCTTTTATTCTCTGTGTCAGCCTGGTGATGTGTTCTGTTCCTCTTGCTACTACTGTAATGTTTCATGTGAGACTTGGTCTGCAGGCTAGAGGCAAATATGATATTTCTTGGCAAATAATAAAATTGTTGCATTCACCTGTGATGTAAAACTAAGTTAACATTGGTTTAACAAACAGGGATTTTAATGAAATACTGCTCAAATCATTACAATGAATAGGGCTGATGAGTCACAAAATTAGACCTTTTGGCATATTAGTTAATGACTGACAAAACTGCCTGAGTAGCTCTACTCATCAATGGGATGTCAACAACACTATGAAAGTGATGGAAGAAATTCAAGATGGTCTAGTGCAATTTCACAGAGGTGTATTAGCAGACAAAGAACAGAGAGAATTACCGTCATATCTAGATATCTATATAGACTTACTCTCTGATAATCAGTATTAACTCAGTACCTTGCATTTCTTAAATATTCCATAATATCTATCTTCCATTGGATATTACTTTAATCTCACCACTGTATCCCAACTAGCAAAGTTATTCAGACTGCAGAAAATTATGTCATTGACAGACACTCTTGAGACTGATGCTAAACTGCAGTAAATTAATCTTGTAAATGTGTCCAAGCTATTTTTATGTCTGGAGATAAAACCGGAATGCTAGTAATTTATTTGGAAACCCTGAAACAACTAATAGACTTGAGAACTGGAACAAGTTTTCAGTTTTTTTACCTTTTCCTTGCAGTCTGGGGAGAATTGAAGAAAGTGCTAAGAATTTATGATGTCAGGACAAAATGGAATTCCTATGTGAAAAGAACAGGCAGGATGTTAAAGAGCATCCAAACCTGAATGGAATTTGTGTAGTGCCAAAAAAAATCAGTCTGAAACTCAGGCAGTTTTGTTTTCTGGAGCGTGGGCTAGAACAGAGATATCAATGTTGTTTTTGAGTGAGGTCTTCAGCACAACAGACCTATGATATTGGAATGGGCAATAGCGACAGTGGAGCCACAGTAAGGCTAAGGAGGAAATCTAAGAACCAGAGTGAATGTCAGCCTGTTTTGGGAAGATTTGTTGCCACACTTAGGGCTTTTATTGAAGGTAATTAAAACTGCAAATGAGTAGCTCTTACAAACATACATTGCTACAGTAAGTGCAGAAATTGCTACTGTTACTGTCTGATTGGAAGCAGAGTCCTAGATTTCAATCTTTCCACTTCTTCCTTTCCTACATATGGGATCTTCCAAGCATGTAAGGAACCTTCAAGCATGTAACCACATGAATAACAGTCTTATTTTCCCTTCTCAGTTTAAAGAAGAAAAATGTTTAGGTAGTTGGGTTGTTCACAGAAGTGGGTAAGCCTCTGCATAAGGGTGGCTACAAGCAGTGGGCCCAGGAAGCAGCTCACTCCTTTTCGCACCCTCAGAATGGATTCCAGAAGTTCAGTTTTATCTAATCAAAGAGAAATTGGGATTGTGCCCCAGTACCAAGTTTCATGGTGGCAAGTGAGTTGTGAGCAGAGCCGGGATAGTAGAAACGTGGTTTCTGCTGATTTGCATATCTTGGTTGTTTGCTTTATCTGGTTTCCATACTTGTACTGAAAAACCTTTATGAAAGCCTTCTGTCTGAGATTTGGTTTTGGTGTCCAGGCATGATCTCAGAGGGAATATTTGGAGCTTCTGCCCAAATACTGGGCCAGATCCTAGTTTCCACTACACTGTCATAAATCCAGGATTATCCCATTGGTTTCGAGGAAGTTACTGCATGTTCACACCAGTATGCATAGCTCAGAATGCCAGACCTCTGCTGGGATGGATAGTGTTCAATTTAGGTGAATGTGGCATCACAAGGTTGTATTGTTTTCCTGTTGTAAGTCAGAATGTACGCACTGTTCCCTAGTTAGAATTTCTTATGATGAAGGGGTCTACACTATTGGTGCTGTACTAATTTTTGTTCCAGTTCTGCCCTCAGTTTCACTGAGTATGCTCTCAGATAACTGTATTCATATTGGATCTACTGTTGCCTTAAATCTGAATGTGAGGTCAGTGATTTGCTACACTTGGCCAAATTAATTATTATTAACAGAGCTTATTATTATTAATATTAAAATAATTATTATCAGAGTTTCATGATAATGAAGATGAGCATAGCCTTTGCCCTACATAAAGGTGACGGGTGCTTTGGAAATGCCTGGTGACAGCTGGAAAGATAGGCAAGCCCCCACATCCATGCGGTAGACTATGTCTTCTCACAGCCAATATAACATCAACAGAAATGCAGTTAGTGTTTACAGCCTGTATTTTCCTTCAAAGCTTCTCATGCTTGATATTTCAACTTTTGACAGTTAGGCAGTAAATGAGATAGACAATCTTCTGTAGCAAGATTTAGACTGAGGCAAGTCCCTTTCCTAAAGGTGTAAGCACTATTGCCTAGTAGTAGTAATATGGACAGGGATCAAGGTTGTTAATCTGGCTGTAATGGGGGTTCCACAGGGAAGGGTGTGGGGGGTGTGTGGGGTGTGTGGGGGAAGGGGGGTGCGGAAAGAAAAGCTGTAGGTGGTTCTCTTTAGCTGGTAGTAAACACATCAGAATCAATGTGTTTTGGTTTACTCCTGAGCTGTTGCATAGTGCGCTGAAAAAAAATCTATTTCTTTGCCCCATTTAATATTTACCAAAAAACCCAAATTGTTGTCTGGTAACACCTGATAAGAGGGGGATGTTTTTCTGCAACTAAATGAAAAAAATTATGTGAAGCAACCCCAAATCTCGCCACTGAGAAATCTAAATAAAGATGTGATGTAGGGTTTTCCCAATATTTTATGACAATTTGCATAATTTATGGAAGACCCATAATGATGTAAATTGCTATCAAGTAGGATATTTCAGGCCACTGAAATGACATAAAACTGCAGGAGAAATAAATTATTGTCCGAGGACTTTGTATTCAAATGGTTGTTGTGAGGACTGAATGTAAGCCAGTCTCAGTGGTTCCCCAAGTCTGCCGGGCACCACGCCAGCTAGAAATTATTTCATTACAGTAATTCTTTGTGGCTGCCAAAAAAGAGGAAAAAATAGACAAGACAAATTCATGTATTATATTGATCAGGCTGAATTAAAAAGCTATATGATTTGGGATTTCAAAAGCAAGATGAAAGAGAGAATAAGAATGATATTCTTTGAAGACAGAAGTACCATTTCGTAGGTTTTTTTGTTAATACTTGTTTTCTGATTTCACTGACACTTTGCAACATTTGTGTCAAGGTCTGAAATGAACTTATTTGTACAATTAAGAAAATAGATAATGCTTATGTTGCAGAATAAACTTTTGACCCTTATTTGTAAGACTCAAGCTGTACACCACAACATAATTTTCTCTGACTTTACCAATGTGTATTCTTTCTATTTTGTATGTACTTCAGAAATAATTTAAAATTTATATAAATACAAATGAAAAAAGATATTTTTTATTGTCATCTGAAATTGATAACATTGGCATAAAATCTGTTCAAATGTGTTTACTTAGGTCTAGAAAGCCTATTCTGCATGCTAATAGATGATTATTGTTTCACCTTCTTTCCTTTCCTGTTTTTCACCTAGGAGCACTGTTTGAAAAGATCTGAATTGAGCTGGATCCTTTGGTGGGTGCTGCATGTCCTCTGTTCCAGGCAAAGTTGACAGAGATCATGTCATACCTTGCCAGATATATTCTGCATTCAAAACCAGTAATGACACCACTCAAATTGAACTGCTTTTGCACTTAGTTAGTAGCATACCTGCTCACTCCAGTGCTAGGAATAGTAATTTCTCTGTCTAAAAGAACTCATTTGCATTTCCCTTAGCTGCTTTTAATTTTTCAGGTAATCCAAGAGTGTTGGCTTACAGTTAGCAGAATGCAAACCTCAGATTTTTTACACTGTGCAAAATACAGAATAGTGAAAAGTCCAGAGTTTTCCAAGCACTGTGCTGCTGGCTGCTAAGTATGCTCTGCCTTTGGTGGATGTGATTGACTATGGATGGAGCCAGCAGAGCAAGAAAGTGAACCACAGTTATGCAGGAGACCTTTAGGGACAGGATGTGTGGTCACCCAACCCTCTGTGCCCCATTTTCTCTCCACAGAAACATAGCTGGCTTTCTTTCCAGCAAACTGGACAAAAAATGCTTATGCTGCATGTCCTGCACCTGGGGAGGAGCCACCCCACGCACCAGCACAGGCTGGGGCTGACCTGCTGGCAGGCAGCTCTGCGGGGAAGGGCCTGGGAGGCCTGGAGGACACCGAGCGGCCCGTGGGCCAGCAGTGTGCCCTGGTGGGCAAGAAGGCCGCTGCCAGCGTGGGCTGCATCAGGAGGAGCGTGGCCAGCGGGTGCGGGGGGGTGTCCTGCCCCTCTGCTCTGCCCTGGTGAGGCCGCACCTGGAGTGCTGTGCCCAGCACTGGGCTCCCCAGTTCAGGAGAGACAGGGAGCGACTGGAGAGGGGCCAGCGGGGGGCTGCCAAGGGGGTGAGGGGGCTGGAGCATCTCCCTCATGAGGGAAGGCCGAGAGAGATGGGCCGGTGCAACCTGGAGAAGGCTGAGAGGGGATCTTGTCAATGTCTACGAATACCTTAAGGGCAAGTGTCAAAAGGATGGGGCCAGGCTCTTTTCAGGGGTGCCTTTTCAGTGACAGGACAAGGGTCAATGGGCAAAAACACAAGGAGTTTCATCTGAATATGAGGAAGAACTTGTTTACCTTGAGGGTGACAGAGCCCTGGGACAGGCTGCCCAGAGGGGCTGTGCAGTCTTCTCTGGAGACATTCAATATCTGCCTAGACGCAATTCTGCCTTTGGGCTAGATGATCTCCAGAGGTCCCTTCCAACCATGACCATTCCATGATTCTGTGGTAACTAGGGAACCTGGGGGCAAGAAGCTATCTTGAGGTCCTGGAAATACCCATGTGTCTTGGAGGTGGCAGGTGTCTATCTTCTGTTGCTATAGCATAGAGGACACCGCAGTCTGTAAAGGCCTGAGAAGACTGCACAACAGTGAAGTACTATTATTCCAGTGTTACAAATGGCTGAACCATGAAACTAAGTACAACCTGTCTAATGAGGCCTGTGGCCATGCAAGGATATGAACCTGAGCCTCCAGAGCACTCAGGAATTTCTGTCAGAATCTGTGTAAGTAGGAAATATTGTTAAAACATCTTTCTCTTCATGGAAAGAAACACATTCTGAAAAAAATAATATAATTTTTACCTAATATGAAAATACTTCCTTTGTCTGTGCTTTTTTACAAGCAAAATGGCATTAAAGAGTAATGAAAGAAAGCTGTTTGTAGTCTACCGGTAAATAAAATTTCCAAGCAGAATTTTTAACATTTGTGACTTACAGCTCAACACACCGGCAAAAAAAAAGGTGTTTAAGCTAAAAAAACCCAAAGCAACCAAAATTTATTTTCACTCTTTCTTTAATGTAAAACTAATTTGGATATTTACTTATTCATTTGTATTTTATGATCACAGATTTGTTTTTCTTTCAGATTAGATGAAAGTTTGAAAGTGTTTGTAAGGGTTTTGTGTTCTCCACAAGGATGCATTCTCCCATTGGGATACCAGATATGGCCTGAATGTCAGTATCGAAAGAAGAATTGAATTATAGCCAAAGAACTGCAGCAGTTAGAAATGGCACAAGAATGATTTTTTATCCCCCTTCCGTTAATTGCCTGGTGGAAACAAATGCTGGAGGCTATTACTAAGGCAACAATTTTAGAGATGTTAAGAAAATTTAGATGAATGTAAAAATCCACCATCTGGATCTTATCTGTTAGATAAGATAAACACAAAGGAATTTTCATCTGTAAGTCCTATATTACCTAATTTCATCAGAAAAAGCCTGACCAGTTCCCAAACCGTAGTGACAAGGGAGCAAATGAAAGGCAGTCTTTAACTGTATTTTATACAGTCTTGCATTTTGCCATGATACACTGTCTACTTCTGTAAAAACCTCTTTCCAGATGAGATACAGACCACCAGGAATTTACCAGAGCTATTCCACATTTTATCTTGCTTCTGTATTCCCTTGAAATTTTTTCTGAGAGAACACCTTTTTTTTGGAGTGCTAGTACTAATAATAGGGATTTTATTTTCTATTTGGGCATTAATTGTGTACCGAGGCTGTACAGTTTCAAGCTGGGCTCCACATTTAATTTTTATGTGTTGTAATTGAACAAAGTTACTTTTGTTCTTCAGCATTAGTGCTTTCAGACGCTACCTAGTCATTTGTTTTTATGTGCCAGGCAAGTAGTATGGTGTCTATGACTAAATTCAGGTGAACTGACCAGCAAGTACAAATTGAAGAAGCATCAGGGTAGTCCTTTTTTTCTGCTACTGGACCATGCTTTTGCCTCTTTCTGACACTGGGTGTGGTTCTCTGAAGTAATTTCTTATTCTGGACTCTGTTATGGGGTATAAGCTGTTATTGTGTTGTATCTTTGTTACAGTTATTTCCTCATACACGCCTTCATGATACAGAGTCCCAACTAAGTTTGCAGAATCTGTTCAAACCCCTTCAATTAATCAGCTCTTTAAGATGTCCTGAGTCACTCTTTTAGGTCTATTAAATGCTTATGGACTTTTCAGTCAGAGGGCAATTTGCTCAAGTATAGAGATGGGACAGAAAACGTGCTTTCACACAGGTAGTGAGAATGAAGGAATACTCTTCCTGGGATATGGGTGACTGTTGAGGTTTAACCCCAGCTGGTAATTAATTACCATTGCAGCAGCTTGCTCACTTGCCCCTTCCCCAGAGGAGTGGGGTGGAGAACAGGAAAGGAATGTAAAATTTGAGGGTTAGAGATAGGAAGAATGTAATAACTGAACTAAAATAAAACCAAAAGAACAATAGTAAGGATAACAATAACAATTATAATGAAAAGGTGGGGGAAGGGGAGAGGAATGAAATCCAAAGGGAAAGGAAAAAAGAAAACTAGTGACACACAATACAAGTTCTCATCCCCTGCTGACTCATGCCCAGCCAGTCCCTGAGCAATGATCAGCAGCCCTGGCCAACCCTCAACCCCCCCGCAACACACAGACACACACACAGACACACCCCCACCCCCACCCCCCAGTTTATATACTGAGCATGATGTCCCATGGTATGCAATACCTCTTTGGCTAGTTTGGGTCAGCTGTCCTGGCTGTGTCCCCTCCCAGTACAAACATGACACAGCAACAACAAAAACCAGCTTGTTATCAACACTGTTCCCACACCAAATCCAACACTCAGCACTGCACTAGCCACCAAGAAGAAAATTAACTGAATCCCAGCTGAGACCAGGACAGTGACCTAAGATGAGCATCTAAAACTGCAGTGAGGGAAATTATTTTAAGAGATGACTTTCGGGATCCAGCTTAAGACCAGAAGAGGAGTCAAAATGGGAAGAGAGGACAGAAAAAACACTCCATTCTATTGCCTGTAGTAGTAAATTAAACATCTGTTACATCTAGATCATAATTTGTCCACATTCTTTGGTTAGTGATAGCAAGTTAGGGTAATAATAATGGAGAAAAGAAAGGCAGGAGATATCATCACTATCAATACAGACTTTTTTTTTTTCATTTTAATTCACAGTTCAAGTCAGTCCAGAACAGAGAGTTGGATCCAGGACTGCCAGTGCCTATTGGTCTGCTTTAGTCACTCTCTCCTCTACCAGTTCTCATTGGAGTGTTCCCATTCAGTGCACAAATGCCAGCAAGGCACCAGAAGAGTGCATGCAGCTGGCATCCCTTCCTGATCACCCTGAAAGATTAGGCAATAAAATGTTTAAGGACGTCCCTCTTAATAGGACTTCTGGGTTTCCCTGAATCCAAAAGCCTGATGACAAAATAAATTTCTTCTAAAGGCAGATCACAGATCTTCAAATGATCACAGATCTGGCTGAGATCTTCTTTCCGAATGCTCACACTTACCTCACACATGCAGAGCTGCTGAGGCATGGAGACAATGACATTTTTAAGGAAAATAATATATGTAAAGATGTAAACAAACATCTTTGTATTGTGTTCTTGAAATACCACTGTTCAGTGGTATAGTTCAATCTACAGAGAATAAAACACTTGAAATGGTGGTTTGCATTTTGAACCAAGATTTTACTTTTTTTTGTTAAACAGATTTTTTGGATTGTCTCTTCTGGTTTTGAAGACAGGGTCTTCTTTTTTTCATTGCATATCTTTACCCCAATTTTTTTTGAGCGAAATAATTCCCCAATATACTTCTAAACATGAAGCCAGAATAAGATAATTCATAATTTCACTTTTCCATAATTCAGGAATTATTCATTACATGCACTTTCAATCTGTGGTAAATCCCACAGGTCACAATTGAAATCAAGGCCAAATTTTATTATTCAATTTATTATTCTAGAGCTGGTCATTGAGCCTGGGCAGAGGAGACATAAGTTGCTGAGGTTCTGATGTTTTTGTGGCAGTAAATTTTCTATACTCGGGCTTCATTTACAAGACAATTCTGTGTTTTTTAAAGGCCAGTCTGAGTCCTTGTAGTGCTGACATGACTTACATGCTGTTTTTACAACCATGTATTTTTGTATATAGGGATGCTTCTGCAGTGGTTGGGCAGAATATGTAAACAATTTTGACCTTTGATTTGTGCAGAAGTCTCTCTGGAGTAAAGTGATATTAGCCGTCTTATGGCATGATATAGATTTGAGGTATAACAACATATTCTATAACACACCAAACTATATTTAACATTCAGATACCTTTTATTTTCTAAAAGACTTTGTGACACTTAAAATAGCTTTTGCAGTGATAGCTTGCCTATTATTATTATCAATTAGTGTTTTATATCTTTATTATTTCACAAAATTCACAATGGCTCATTGCACTACTGCAGACAGTTTTACAACCAAAGGTGCTTCCTTGTCCGTTTCTTGCATTCTGTTAAATATTTCTTATTCCTTCAGACTGCACTACAAGGACCATTTCACTGTCCCCTTTGGCTTCTGCATCTTGCTTCCAGCGTGAACAGACAGGTAATAACCATTCAGCAGGGCCATTACCTCTTCTAAAGACTATTATCAAAATGGTCATTATACATAATGGAGATTATTACAGGCAGCTTGAGAGATTTTTTAGATACATCTCTACAGTAATAGGTGGCCCTTTTTAGCCTTACACATTGGTGGGAATAATACTATGGCACAAAACACATGGCAAAGGTTGCTTTTTATCAGATTTTTTGAGCTTTTAATGTCTTTCCAGGACTGTCTTCTGGATTAAAATGATATTTATACAACACGTGTGAACACTACTTGTTGATAAGTTTAGCAAACTGCAAGTGCAACAATGAAGAATTGCACATTTAAAAGGAAGGCAAGCTATATTTTCTTCCTAAACAGCTATGAAGTTATGAGTAAAAAAGAACTATTATAATACAGCATGTTTTCAGGTAGGTTTATAACTTACAAAGCACCCGATTTTTGAAGAATCTTAACCTGTTCCCCTGTGGAAAAAGAGACCATATGAAATCACTACTTGTTCTTTTTACAGCATCATTTATTTCCCACTTAATGATATTTATTTTTACTTCAAGTTTGAAACGCAGAATCTTGGAGGAGTTGAGCCGAAATTTTGAACAGATCTGTCTTTTCACTCTACTTCACCAACTTTCCCATTCTATCTACAGCACTTAACAGAGTATTTTTCGCAATCCTACTTCTGCACTACTCTGGCCCACTGCAAAGAGAAATGCCAAACAAACTAAAGTGCATTTAATCCCTGGGTTTGGCACAACTGATTTTGAAGAAATGATGTCGAGAGGGATGGGCTGGGTGGCAAGGAGGAGGATGTGGTGATCTTTTTTCCAGTTTATTCATGTCTCTTACCCAGAGGAGACTGGTATTATTTATACATATCCTTTGAAATTTTCTGTGTCAGGAAGTACATCTCCAGTGTGCCAGATTTACTGGTAACTATGTCTCTCTCCCTCTCAAATCTATCCTGTGTTTGAATCACAGTTCAAAGCAATCCTCTTCTAATAAAAGCTGAGTGGATATGGGATTATTATGAGTATTTTCCTTGTCTTGATTATCCCTACTACGTGTTGATTATCTACCTTTCTTCTGGGAGAACGTTCTTTCTTTTTTATGGGATATATGCTCTGCCTACTCTGCTTCTAATAATGGCACTTACCATTTGAAGGAAATCAGAAATGACCTCCTTACCTAGCCTTTTATTTTCCTTCCTCTGCTATGTATTTCATTCATCTCCTGTTTTCATTTTGTTGCAGCTTTATGGATATGTCCCAAACCCATTGTATTTCTCATCACATAATTCTTGCTGAAGCGATGCATCCTTCTTTAGGTCTCACTGTCTCCTTCTGACAGAGCCCAGTCTAAGAGAAGAGTGCTGACCTTTGAAATGTGTGTGAACAGGCAGTGCAGAAGGAACTCAGGCAATAACAGCTACAACAAAAAGGTGATCAGAAGACAGATTCTGCCCTGAAATATAATTTCCAGAAAATCAATTAATGATGGAGGTATTTTTTCACCCCTTCAGAGCTCTTTAATACCAATTCATTATCCTCTAGAAGTCTTTTCTAGTCAGACAATTATGAGAATCTAAATGTTTGCATGGCTTGCAGAGGGACAGAAAGAAAGACATCTGGCATAACTTTTCCTTTTGTGGTTTGTACAGCATATGAATATGGACAGGACCCTTCTGAGCAATGACAATACCTATGCCATCTTGTGGTTCACCTGTTACAGAAAGGCTTCTAGGCGTTCGCATCCTCTGGTTTTCAACAGTTCTTCCTTTCTCTTCTCTGATGTCCTGCAGACATTGAACATGTGACTATCATTGTATAACCAGCCCTCATGGCCTCCAGAGTGCAGGTGTCCAGGAGCCTGAGTCTATTTCTGTATTAAAATCTTACCATTTGTGACATCAAGCCATCTGTTACCCAGGACTTTGATGTTAATAAGTTACTGTGCTGAGTGGTATCAATTGACCAAAAAGAGCTGTTTGGGTCAAAATACCACTAGAAATAGAAGTCTGAAAATATAGTTAATTAGAAAACATTTCTGTGTTGGGACTGGCTGCTTTAAATCATCTGAATCTGTGATTCCCTAGACAAGATGATAACGTGTGCCAAGAATAATATTTCAATCACATAATAATATTATGGGTTGTGAATTTGTTATTTTTTTCTCCCAGGATATGTAGATATCAGATATGACAGATTTTGGACCTCATTCATAACTAGTGCTGAGGAACTCTCTCTGCAAGAGAGCAATGGCATGAAACACATAAAATTAAACTGGGCTCTCTCTGAGAGCTGTTGCTTGTAGGTGCAGGGAATTAACTGCTGTTCAGTTTGGAAGCCTTGTACTCCTCCCATCAAGCAACACCTTTTATCATTAACAAGGACTTGGACCAGGTCTGTGAGTTCTGTCAAGTGAAAAAAATAATTATCAACAATTAATAATACCTGCATTAATTTAGGTTAGCTGAGAGGGACAGCCACACTTAAAATCACAGCCAGAAACCAGTTGTGTTAGAGCTATATCCCTTGTTTGCCTCATTTGCAGCAGTAAAATGGGAGGGTGGAACAAGGGCAGTAATAAGAGGTTTCTTGGTAACTTTAACATTAGTGAGACCTTTTTCTTGTTGCCAGAGCCTCTGAGAGGTTTAACTTCATGGAATCCAAGAATTGTCACTTTACTTAACCAGTGGCTTGTAGATTATTTGAAAGAGAGAAATGAAATGTATGGTGGAAGGGGAATTTAAATAGAAATAAGATTTTTTTTTTTTTTTTAATCTTACCTATTCAATCAATTTGCCAGTTTAGGCCTGTAGGAAAAAGCATGTAACTGGCTGGACAGCCAAGCCTTACTGCCCCTTACACAGCAGTTAAGTTAGGAGCTGAAAATGCTTAGCAGTATGTGAATTAGTTTGCTAGTTTGCAGCATCCTTTGACTCTGAGGGGGGGGGGGGGGGGGCGGAAAAAAGGTGGTGGGTGGGGGATGGGGTGGAGAGAGAGAGAGAAAGCCTGCCAGCTATTTGTGAAGTAAATGTTCCCATTTCTTTTAAAATACAATAGCGAGTGTAATTTTGTCACATGCATCTGTTGCTATCACCTCTCACTTTGTGCTGAAGTGCTCACCAGAGCATTTACAGAAGTGATTCTTCCTCCCACCCCTGACATCTGCCACGGAAAATGCTGCATTATTCATCAGTGTGCTAATGGCAGGTGATGAGATCTTTTCACGCTACATCCCTCTCGGTAGGTGTTTATTACTCTGTTCACCAGCAGCCCTGCTATTACTGCGGGGCCAGAAGAACTCTACATACTCGCTTGACAGGTAATGGGAAACGTGCTCTGCTCACTTGGCTCACAAGCGCAGATGAAGGTTATTACTAGGGCAGCTGCAATATCGTGGGTGCAAAGAAGACGGTCACTTTAAGTGAACAGCTTAATTCTGGAAATCCATACAAATCATATCAGCACTGTGATAATCCATCTTCTTTACCTTCTATCATTTCAGCAGTCATCACACTGTAATAATTCTCTCCTGGTTCACCTGTGGTCTCTATGAATAACAGAGTTGGGGGCAGGGGAGGGGGGGGGGAAGAAGGGAAAGATGTGTTTGGCTTAGTGTCTGATGATCACACTGGTGAGGATTTATCTCTGTCTAGTAAGCAAGATGCTGGTGGGGGTGTGTATGTGTGTGCATGTGCATGTGTGTGCGCGCACAGGAATATTTGTGTCCTGACGAGGGGAGAACCTTGCAACCAGCACTGAATGTGTGTGTTTAATTTTAAAAAAACAGCTTGACAAGGAAGGCAAATCTCTACTGATTTATTTGAAGCCTTGTGACAAAAATTACGGAACATAAACATGCCAGAGTACAGGGGAAATTGAAGGAGGAGAAATTATTTTTACTCCAGAGAACTCAGTTCACTAACAAGCCTTCCCTGGTTGTCTTCCATCTAGGTTTCTCACTTAGACACATAATGCTGTCCTGAGCAATCCATAAAGACCCTCACCACACACCAGGAATAGGCAGACTTTTTTGTAATTTAAAGACACAGCCTCAATTTCACATATGGAGTAGAACTTTCTGAATCTAGTATTTCCTTTTCTAAAACAAAATGTGTGCTGGGTCTGCAGAAATCTCTTGAGTCCCTTGAAATGAATGATGTGGTAAGGCACTGTGTTTTTGGGAACGTACCCTCCCAAAAATGAAAGCTAAGGAGATTTTGAGAAAACCAAAATCAGCTGCAGTTACATATGCTACAATTGCTAAACTGCAGCTGTTTCCCTATTAGTATAGCCTACAATAATTAAAAAAAAAACCCTGAACTGTGAAATGATATTTTTTTTTCTCATCAGACTTGTGTCTTTAGGCTTTTGGGCTTTTTTTCCATGTAATAACTGCAGAATTGTTTGTTATGCCTAGCAGAGAAAAAATGTCTTTTAGTGGAAGCAACTAAAGGTAAAGGAAAAAACACAAACATTTCAGGTATCTATTTTTTTCCCATCCCTCTGTTTTTGGCAAGCACATTTACTTTTATCTGTTGACCTTCCGCATCAGTCCAACCTATCAAACTTTTAGATGAGATCTATAGACCAACATAAGCATTATTTGCAAACTAAAAAGTATCACAATCCAGAGATGGAAAGGCAAATATATGCACACAGCAAGGCTTGTTAGAGCCATTAATAGTTACCTACAGAACTAACTGGGATGGGGAGAGAACAGAGTGGTCTCAGAACAAAGAAAATCTCTTGTGCAGGAATGTGCTTGCGCCTGTGGCTGAGGGGTGCTTTCTGCTGGGTGGGGAAGGTGGTGAGTTGTTGGGTGTGTTTGTGGAGTTCCAGTTGCAAAGCATTCATTTTTGCCCGGGGTGTAGACAGGGAAAACAGAGACAATCCTGGAAATGCAAAGCATTTTCTATGAAAATAATTAGTCTACCTTATTTACTAATATGTTGATTTCACTAAGGGATTGCTCCTTATTCCAGTGGTAGCAAAAATGTAAGCTGCAGCTTATTACTGTCTGTAATTTCTCTGTTTCAATATATGAATTTATTCCAGTATAAGTTTAGCCGAAGAGTTTATAAGATGGTGACAGACTGAGTATTAAAGAGATATAATTCTCTTAAGATTTGATAGGAATTCAGTTCATAACAAGATGAAAACACAGATGTATTTTCTATAATTGGAAATGATTAATTTCTTGGATATTTTATGACCAAAATGCCATCAAAAGAAATTTCTGTGTGCAAGCAAGACAAAATCTCATGGCTTTCTTAGTGTTAAACATATATCATTTATGGTGACATCAGAATTACCATTGAAATGTAATTGTGATAAAAAAGTAGGTCCTTGCTCTGGGCCTGTCAGCTTTTTTTAGGATTTAGGAAATCACTCTGCTTATGTTTGATATTAATAAAAAACCAACAAAGGTCAGTGTGCTGGAAACACATCTAGATTGCATAATGCTGAACTTGAGAATGAAACAATGACCTTCTCCTTACCCTAACTTCCTCTTTAAAGTGGCAAAAAATGAGTTTGGACATGCGAAAGTGTTCTGGTAGTTTTCTCTAGGCACACGTAAACTTTTAAGTCTACTAGCAGAGATGGTTGGACAGCAAAAGGTAAAAAACCCTCTACAGTAATAAAATTATTGTGTTATTGACCAAAATGAAAAAGTGACCTACAAAAAGCTATAAGAATCCACATAGAGAAAAATGTGTTTCTAATTAATATCAACTTCCATTCCATTTCTACAAGGAAGGGATTACAGAATCTTGTATCCAATCTGCTGAAGGTGACATCCAGAAGCACAGAGGAAAGTTTGTCAGGAGTACTGTGAAATACAGAGTGAAAATAGAAGAAAGATGGGAGAGTTTCTTTATAAACAGATTTTAAACTTGGGGTAGCAGACTTCAGCATATTAATTTGAACTCCTTTCAGAGGGAGGAAGCAGTCAACTTAGTCCTGCAGTTGAACCATTCTTCTCATTCTCACTCTCAGGTGTCAATAGTTAGGTGAAGAGGGCCTGTAACCTCTTCCTATAATGGGAGTGGGAACATTCCACCTATCTAACAGAAATTTTTAAGATTTTTTTCTTTCTAACTGCATGATAACTAAATCTGGCTAAAGAAATTTCTCATCCAACATTTTAGGAAAAATCTTATCTTTATCATGATGCACAAAGAATAAAAATCTCAAAATTTGGCATTTTTTTATTTAATTCCTTCTTTTTTATATTCCTTTTTTGTATTTTAAACTAGTGTTCCAAAGGTAGAATATAATGTTCTGATGTTGTCAAACAATATCTTCATCCGCCAAACCCCATATATTTTTCATGATTTCATATGAAATCATGATTTTTTTTGGGTTCATTCTTTTTTTCATAACTCCCCAAAACCACAGAAGTATGAGAAATTTCCATGAAACTGGAAATGTCATTGTTGCTCATCTTGACTGACTTGCACTTGGCCATGGGCAGTGGGATATAATTGGGAACAGTTTTTAGCCTGAAAAAGCATTTCTCTGGATGTTACCATCTAGATGTTGCTGTGGTCCAAGTTGACAATCATTGTAGACTACAGAAGCCACCAAAATATTCACGACTGCTGTTGAACTAACTGGAGATTGGGTGGTCATTTGAATTTCTTAGAGTTGCTGTGACGTGATTTTTAGGGACATGGTTTAGCGGTGGACTTGGCAGTCCTGGTTTAACAGTTGGACTTGACAATCTTAAAGGTCTTTTCCAACTTAAATGATTCTATGATTTTATGATTCTATGATTCATCTGTTTACTTCCTCCAGCTGTGCTTGTTGCATGAAGCTGAGTGCCCGAGATAAACCAAACGAGGATAAAGCTAAACCTAAACCAAAGTGTTTTCCCAGCAATTCTTTATCCTTGTATACATTTTTGTATAACAATAGATTATATAGAAAGTAAATTCTTTTAGAAACTAAAAGTGATTTTGGAGAAACATGGTGATCAGAGAGTGATGACGTGACTTCCAAAGACTCTGACAATGAAGGAAGGACTGCAAGCACAGAACAATGAAAACAGAAAGTAACTCACACAGGAAAATCCCTATTCCTTTGGCAGTACAACTAATCTCATGCAGAACAGTTAAAGTTCAAGTTCTGAGGAGGAGGAGGACTAGTGTGTCTCTCACTAGCCCTAATTCTGTATTATTTCCTTTTAGCTTTACATATTGGATATTTGGATTTTCACTGTTTTATGGTGGTTTATGGTGGACTGTTGCACAGCCACACTGGCAATTAACTGTTTTTTTTAAAAAGCCGCTAATGATATAAAGGGAAAATTGAATACATGGGATGAACTGTGTAGTTAATAAGGTGGGGACTTAGTTGTCAGGTATGAGTTACATACAGAATTTTGAAAAAGGGGTCTTTTAGGATTTGGGTTGGTAGTATTTTTTTACATTTGTGGCTTGTTTGATGGGAATTATTAAAGTATTTTTTTCCTGGAAAAAATCCTTCTCCTCAAATTAAATCTGAAACTGAAATTTTTTGGGGTTGAGAAAAAATGACAGCAATGCTGATGGCCCTGCTCTGGAGGAAAGAAAGCAACTTTCTCTGTGGCATTGATCTGCACGCAGGCTGTCATGTTTGCCTTGCCTTGATGTCCTCGGGAGGACGGAGGTACTTTTTTCATTGGAATGGCAGTCAGGCAAGTTGTCGAGAGATGACAGTCAATAACCATCCACCCTAGATTAAACAAAAGAACTTGTTATGGACTATCTATGAAAGGAAAACAATGTTTTCTCATGAGGTACTGTCCACCTTGTGTAGATCTGACATAATAACTGTGCACTTAACTTATGTCTTTACTACCTACACCTAAGGTTTCTTAGTAAATGACCTCGCTCCTTTCTTGGTCTGTTAACACTGGAAGATGTCTTTTAAAGTGTTTTCTGAGGAAACATACTGATAGTTTAAAGACCAGCATAGCTGAATAATTCTGTACAGCTATATCTGTACTTATATGGTATTATATTTTTTCACTCAGAGCACTTAACTGTATATTTCTTTCTTCCTTTTCATGATTTAATTATGTATATACCAAACGTGTTGCATATATACAGGGACAAACTAGTATTACATCCATTTTCTTTATAAAGATAGTAGTACAATATATACCAGTTAATCCTGAAACCAAAGCTTGGTTTTGACCTGTGTTTATTTCTGTATATACCTAGTTCAATCTGTATCATAACAAGCTCTGCTAAATGGGTGGTAGTTGTCACAGTTCATAATATTAAGCACAGGTATCACTCTTTGATGGGGCAGGGCCTTTATGTTTCTCAGTCTGATTCCTCCAAACGGAAGGCTTTTAGGTCTGGATGCAGTGCAGAATGCAGACAACCCCGTAGACTTTGGTCTGCAACTAAAACCATATTCTTCTGATTTCTTCCTGGACCATAAAACATTTACTCATCTTATCTTATATCTAGTATTAAAAAAAAAACAACAATGAAAAAGGAAGTATTTTCTTAGATTCCTCTTTTTGTCCATATTTCTTCTTCTGTTTTTTTTTTTTTGTTTGTTTTTTTTTTTTTTAATGTTTTTGTTTTTTATTCTTCTTCTTCTTCCTAAACTTTTTTTCTGCAATGGGTAAAAGCTCTGGAGGAGCAGGCTCAAAGTGGCTGTCAAGCAGAATTTTTTCCCAAAGTAAAAGGTGCTGACAGACAAAAGAACTATGTCATGAAAAATTTATAACCAAATTTCCCACAACAGAAAAGGGGCAAAACCACCTCACATATTAAATGCCAAATCTTCATGCATATCTGCTCCAGTGCTGATTCAATGGCAAAATTACTTTCAAAATGTTTTATGGTCCAAAGCAGCTATAAAGTAGCTACTCTTGTCATTTTAGTAGACTAAAATCAGAATTATACTAATATTCAGTGGGGTGACAGCAATATATTATCTTGTCAAGCAGGAGATCTGAGTTTGCAGGAATGCATTGTAGGTTAGAGAGAGGAGAGTATGAATGATGCATTTAATTACATAAATAATAATAACAGTAATGATAAACTATAAAACTAGTTTTACACACTAGAATATATATAATAATATGTGGATATACATATTTATGTTCATATAAGAATATATATAAGCTTTCTGGCAAATATCAATGCATATTCTAAGCTAATGTCTCATCTTTTACATACCTTATGGCTCTTATTTGTATAAATGTACTTTTCAGATTAAAATAAACCATACAATACTTTTCAAATTAAAATAAGCTATAAACTGCTAGGCTCAGCGTTGAATCCAACATAGAAGGATAAGACTTTGGATGTGCTTATTGATCTTAGGTTGAACATGTGTCATTACTGTGATATGTCAGTAAAAAACAGCTAATCTGATTTAGGATACATCAAGCAAGATATTTTCAGTAAAAGTAATAGCAGTATTAGTGCAGTTGTACAAGGTATTGTTGATGCCAGTCATCGTGTCCCATTTTGGTTGTTTGGAAAGGTGTACTCAAATTGCAAAGGGTGCAGAGAGGCAACTGAGAAGTTTAAGAAACAAAAGACATCTAAAGCAGAGGATCATAGACAAGTTTGGATTGGTAGACCATGGGGGAAAAAAATGCTTTATTTAGAATCATTATTACATTACCACTCTGAGAAAATCTTTTTAATGGAGATTACTGCTGGGAAACAAGGATATAAGGAACACAGCAAATAAAATGCTGCAAATTTGCATGTTTCCCACCATGAGAAAACTGAGATTTTAGAACAGCTTTGTCATAAGGGAACACACAAATCCTTTGGGGAAAATAGGAAGTCCTTCAGCCTGTCTTGGTAGAATTCAGTAAAGCTATGGAGAGACTTTATGCTGGAACTTCTTGTGGGATCTACCAAGCTTTCTCCAGATCTAACTTCTTTTGAATGATTTAGAAAAAGGATATAAGTCAGGTATTTTAACTGTCACTGGACTATCCCAAAACAGTTGGTGCTTATAGTTGCAACACCTTCCAAAATTTTGATGGCTGTTTGTCTAAGCCATTCAATATGTATAAAACCATAAAGTTCACATCAATGACAATTGAAAAAGATTTCTAAGACGAGCATGTGCATAAGTATTTTTTCAAACAATTACAAGTTATAAAATTGGGATCTGTGTTAATGTCTTTTGGTAAATAGCCTACAGAAACTAGACTCATATAAACAACAAAATGTACAAAATCTTTCAGTAAACTTGTAGATGGACTTGTACAGGCACAGAATTTTTTTTCTTGTGATTTAATTATTGCAAATTGCAAAGATATTAATATTTTTAATTACCATCAAAAAAAGGACAGTTTTAGAAAAAAATGTTCAGTTTTAGTCTGTAGAAGATGTATTCAGCTTGTAATAGCAAAAATGAAAATCAGTAATGAAAGTTTTTTTACAACAAAAATTCAAACTGTAAGCTCTAACATAGGGAAAAAAGCCACCACTCAGTCTAATCATTATTTTTTCTCTATTTTTTAAAGAAACCTTTCAACATTGATGTATTGTTGCAGAAGACTTTATATGATAAGAAAGAACATTTTCTAGCAGGAAAATATTCCCCTGGTAAAATTTCCTCTAGCTTTAAAAGTGCTTTAACTGACTAAGGAAAAGCATCAGTGAAATGATTGCATGTAAAATTCTGTCAGCTGTGCTGACTACACCCATCCCCCCTCCCCAAAAAAGTACAGGAAAAATATCTGATCCTAATCTCTTCCAGGTATTTAAATCTCGGATCTTATTTATAATAAGTTGTAGATAATGAGAGGGAAGGATGGTCTTAAATTTAGATTATCCTTTCAACAAGACTATTAAGCACTAATTACTGCATGTGATATTAGGTTTTAGGCAGGAAGCAGGATTTACTGAAGATTTCTAGCCCTTTATGTAACATGACAAGGGAACATTAAAACTTTCTAACCCTGCTCGGTTCCTTCTTGCCTCCATTTGATCATATGTAGCTTCCTCTGTGAATTATCCAAAAGGAAGATAACATACACTTTCCATTTCCTGTCTTTAGTTTGTAAAGCTAGTTTTCTTTTTTTCTTATGTATGCAAAATACATCTAATGTTTGATAGAATATATAGAGTCATTCCCTCTCAAACAGAAAATAAAATCCAAGAGACAATCCTCTCATAAAGTAGAAACCAAAATAGGGCAGCAAACAAATTGCTGCATTTTTATTTGTACATATGAACCTACTTACTTGCACATCCATAATGTAGTCCCAGATGCCCTGTCTACTCATCAGCTCTCTGGTTTCTTGTAGCTATTGTAACAGCTGGGTTTCTTCAGGACATATTGAATTTTGAAGAGGCCACTGGCTTTGCTGATCAGCTAACAAGGGCATTTCATGCAAAGAGGAGGACTGGACGAAAGCATAGTTAGGTTTACAGAAGAACAACATCAGCATATTAAGTCTGACAATTCTGTGGAAAAGGCACAAAAATATGTACATTTAATATAAAACTTACCATGCTGTTCACATAGGCAGTTGTGCTGTTTTGAATCAAACACTTTTGAACTTGCAAGTCTGAACATCGAAAGTTGGTTAGAGTTTCCTTGGGGGAAAAAAAGGCTTTTGCTCTATTGCTGGACAACAGTCTGCATTCAAGTAAAATGGAAAATAGGTTAAGGTGTCTTGATGTGCAAACATCTCCTATCGATTTAAAAATCCAGCCTGGCAAAATGCAGAGTAGATATTTAAAATGTGCATAGTCCATGAAATTACCTCACATTATGGGTTATGCATGCCTTGTAGCAATTATGTCACTTATGCTTACACTAATTAAGTGTTGATGTGTGAGCACTAAGTTGCAATGATGTTGTTAACTAATGTACATAAATATTCCCTTTAAACTGTAATTGCACTTTACCATAACTTAAAAGAAGATATGCTTAGCTGGAAGTATACAGTTCTGTTACCTTAAGGAAAAGATTACAAACTTCAAACTGTCAGTAAATACAATGCTTGAGCTCTATATTTTAACTTAAAGGGGGAAAAAGTCTTTTGTCAAGGCGTTTACTCTGTACAATACTGTCAGAAAAATTTACATATTACCCATGTTAAAAGATGGCAGTGATGTGCAGAGTAAAACAGTCCAGCCCACAAGGACTGCATATCCCAAACTTGAAGGATGTGGTGTGACTTAATCCACAATTTATCCACAGTAGACATTAACTGCGCTGCCTTTCTGTCAAAAGAGCAGAACTGATCTTGGGAAAATTTGTAGTGTTCTACGCATTTGGTGAACACAGGATTTATGATGGCCTAAAGTTAATGTCATTTCATTTTTAACACTAGAAATCCAGTCTCTGCTCTAAACCTGAGGCAGAGGAAGATTCCGAAGCATGTGTTGCCCAGAACTTTCTTCTCGGCAATGTGCACTGCCATGAAACCACAGAGCCATACTGTCCTAAGAGACACATCTCGGGTCATTGCAAGCATGATAATAGCCAATTTATTATTATAGCCAGTCACCAAAAAAACAATTAGGTGATTTTTTTTAAAGATATGCCTTTGTGAGCTAAGAGTAAAAGGAGTACTAGCATTCTTTATTGTGTATGCAGCAACATGTATTGACTTGCACTAAGAAGAAAGTGAGCAGAGAAAACAATGCTCTTATGATTCTAGGCAGTGCCAGCTGGAGCAGCAACTGCTATCCAATAAACCTCAATTACACAGAGAAAACCAATACTGCTTGGGAGAAAACCCAAGATGTTTATTAGTTAAGTGCTGGGAACTATAGGAAATTCCACCTCTGTCTTCAGTAAAATATTGGCCTTGTTCCACTCCAGTTCAGGAGAACTTCTGTTAGTTACTGTCTCTCACAGTACTCTTCTGGACAAAATGTCCAGTGCACAGCTAGACCATCCCATAACATGTCGGGTGAGCAATTGGCTTATGGTTTGGGCTCAAAAGATTATAGTAAATGGGGTTACATCAGGCTGGTGGCCAGTCATCAGCGGGGTTCCCAAGGACTCAGTTCTAAGGCCAGTGCTCTTTAATGTTTTTGTAAATAATCTGGTTGCAGGGATTGAACATACATTAAGTGTGCTGGTGATACTAAACTAGGAGGAGCTATGGAGTCTCTTGAAGCCAGAGAGGCCTTAGAAAGAGGTCTGGATAGAGCAGAGAGCTGGGTAATTTTCCCATCCCACTCAGTGGGAGGAGGGAGAGGTTGTTTCTAATTCTCTATGCGTCAGCTAGGAATAACTACAGTTACTTATGGACCTAGTGTAAAGCAGTGACTTACTGGTGGATTTGTTTATTGCAACTGGTACTTGACAAAGAATAGAGATTTGTAAACTCAAATTCTTAAATGTATGGTATGAGAAAATCGAGTTAGCAATAAACTTGAATTCTCAAGCTTCAGACATAGTTGTATTGTACAAGAAAATAGAGAGGGAAAGTGAAAAAAAAAAAAAGGGAGAAAGGGTTTACTATCCTCAGATCCTGTGTTGTCTTGATCCACAGTCTTCTATGGATCACAGGTAATTCTCAGGTAGTGGGCATACATGTGCCTGTGTGAGGTGCATTTTTATATCCTAGGGTCTCCACCCCGTTCCTCCCCTGAGGCATCTGGCGTATCAATGCACATGTGCATTTGGCCTTGTGTGGAAAGTTCTTGAAATGAGTCACCTTCGATCAACCTTGACTTCAGCACCCAGGCACTTTGCCTCTTAGCCTAAGTGACTGTGGGCACAGAAAAGTGCCACCCTACCTCAGAGTGAACCTCTCTGGACCTTTGTATTCTTAGCATCCTTGGGCAAGGCAGATGTTTAAGTTATTCTGAGAATGTTACCATGGTCACTTCTGAATAGTCCCTCACAGTAATCGTCATCCATATGAAATTTAAGAGCGAGTCCAAGATTCTTCACTTGGGACTGGGTAATTCTGGTTTTATGTAAAAACTGGGGCATGGAAGGCTGGATTTCAGGTCTGTGGAGAGAGATCTGGGGGTTTGGGATGATGGCAAGTTCAATATGAGTTGACAGTGTGCCCTGGCAAACAAAAGGGACAATTGTGTCCCAGGGTGATCAAGCACAGCATAGCTAGCCCATCAAAGGAAGTGACTGTCCTACTCTACATTGCACTCATGCAGCCCCACCTCGGGTGTGCAGTTTTGGGTGCCTCATTATAAGGACATCAGACTATTAGAGTGTGTCCAGAGGAAGGTGACTAAGATGGTGAAAGGCCTCAAGGGGAACACTTGTGAGGAGCAGTTGAGGTCACTTGTTTTGTTCAGCTTGGAGAAGAGAAGGCTGAGGGTGATCTCATGGCAGTCTATAATTTCCTCAAGTGGGATAGTGGAGGAGGAGGTGCTGATCTCTCTCTGGTGACCAGCGATAGGACATGAGGAAATGGAACAAAGCTGCATCAGGGGAAGTTCAGACTGGACATTAGGAAAAGGTTCTTCATTGAGAGGGTGGTTGATTACTGGAACAAGCTCCCCAGGGAACTGGTCATGGCACCAAGCCTGTCAGAGTTCAAGGAATGTCTGGATGATGCTCTTAGTCATATTGTTTATTTTTAGGTAGTCCTGTGAGGAACAGGGAGTGGGACTTGATGATCTTTATGGGTCCCTTCCAACTTAATATATTCTATAATTCTTTGTTTTTGTGATTCTATGGTTAGGAAGACAGCTTTCTTAAGACTAGGACTGAGTGTTTTCCTGCAGTTGTGACTTGTAGCCAACACCAAAATTCTGATGAAACCTGATAGATCTGGGGTGAAGTTACAATGATACGGTTTTATAAATTCAAGATGAACTTTCTGGAGAAAGAATAGAGAAAAAAGACTGAGGGCACAACTTTTTTCCATCTAAAAATGGCTGTTTATCACAATGCAGCTTCAATGCAACCTTAAAAAGACTGTTTCAGTGCAGAGAGGAAGAAAAAGATTGGGACTTTGAAAGCTGTCATCAAATAGAATTGTTGTCCTCTAGCCAGCTCTAATAGCAGCTAAGAACAGCACCAACAGTACTGCCTTCTCTCCAAAACCAGAGTATATGAAAAATGCAGCCTCTAAAGAGGCTGACCAACATCACTGATGCAGTTTAGAATGCAGTTCATACCTAAAGATCTTTAAAAGGTGCATGATCAAATGTATTAGTTCGATTAAGTGTATCCATAAGACAAATGTTAACAGAGGACAATACATGGAATCCTTGAGCCTGCAAAGTTGTTATGTACACATCAGAGAAAACACTGAAGTCAAGAAACAAGCCAGTGCAAGTCTTAAATCCATCAGGGATATCATATCCCCAATGGCTTGTGGGAAGATGTTTCAAAGCTCATGGTAGATGCATAACAACTGAAAGCCTGTTCTCCCAGGAATTTAAACCTGCTGTGAAAGATGTTTGGAGGACCAGAAAAAAAAACCCCAAAAATTGTTTTACTAAGAGAAGGAATGTTGCCATACATACAGTACATAAATTACTTGAAAGTATAATTCACAGTAAGAAAATCTCGAAGGCTCTAAAGATTCAAAGACACAGAGAGAACTTAAGGTACTCCTGTTTCAGTTTACATTAGTCAGGTCTCTGTTCTGGTCTAGAAAATGAGCCTTTAAACTTGCGAGTTTTTCAGGCCTGAGTAACTTGGTTATTGACTCTAATACCGAAAAAAAGTTAACACTGGGTATATTTTAAAAACAATCAACAAACCTAAAGAAATCACTCAGTCTTTACCAAGAAAGTCAACAAAGACTTTCTGCAGTCTAAGTTTTGATGAATCATCACATTCAGCTCTGATTTATCCAATCTGCCTCACCCATCTCTAGCAGCAGATTTTCCCATGACATAAAGCTCAAGTATTCCAAGAAGTTGCAAATATTTGCAATAACTTAAATGGATTAAGAGAAAATCTCTTTTTTGGTAGGAAGAGAGCAGTCAACATGTGACAGAATGAATCTGGTAATCCACAGAGAAGAAACTTTATGATGCCATATATAGCCGCTCCAAACAAACGAGTACCCTGATCTGCAACTCACTGCAGTATTGTCTGTGAAGGGCATGAGCACAACACTGAACTGCCAGGCTTCACTGCCTGATGGCTGAGTAATCCTTGTTGTATGTTATCTTGGTCTGGTCTACTAATCATGTTGTTTTGCTTCTGGGGTGGAATTTATCTTGACTTTTACTCCTGGGGGTACTCAGAAGATGAGGAGAAGGTAGCTGGAGCCTCAGAATGTTTTTTTTCCAGAGCATCCATGCGTTACCAGTCAGAATTTAGGCCTAGATGTGAATTGCATAAAAAGGAGAGTAGCAAAAGCCCAGAAACAAACTGTAAAATGTCCACTCATGGTGAGGAGTGGGCTGCATCACCGCTGAATCTGCAGGAACAAATGCTGATTTTCAGAGGCCTAACTGCACTGCAGAGGGGGAGCAGGCCATAGTACTCTTCCTCATGGAGTAAGCTCCTCATGTTGTGTTAACAAAAGAACTTACTTTCTGGCTGCTTTGGCTAGAAAAGTGAGTGGATAGACCCATGGCTAAACCTGCCGTTTCCTCATTGCCCCACATTAAGCTTGGCCTCCAAGCTGGAAAGACGGCCTGTATGGAAAGAAGCTGTTAAATAAGGGCTACTGTGATATAGCTGAAAATTGGTCATCTCCTTATAAAAGTAAATGCCTTTCAAAATAATCATGCAGACACTTAATTTTAAAGATCAGGACACTGAGAGTGGGTCAATTAATGCAAAAGCAGAAACTATGAAAGCCAGCTAAGTTAGAGTTATTATTTTCCAAGCCCGTCATGCGCGAATGTGTGATGCATTTCTGTAGTATCACTTCATCAGGTTTCCACTGTAACCTGATGTGAGTGTTAGAATGTCTGCTGCTGTTAGTGGTGTATCTTGTATCACAACAAATGCCACTAAAAGATGACTCAACTCATGAAGCTGTCTTAGCCACTGCCAAATGCATGAGGTATAAACTGCAAAATGCCAACCAGTGTCTCTGCCCCTGCCAAACAGTCTTGTCAGGCATAATGATATTTCTGCTTGGGTTCTGTAACCTCATGTAACCTGGACTGGTTGGATTGGGAATATCCCTATGAGTGCTATGTGAGCCTGTCATGGGTCTTTTTGTCCTCAGGTGATGTGAAGCCATTTGCTAGGCATTTTCCCAAATCTTTTGGGGTCATCCTTCAGCCAACCAGGCCCCAGAACAGCTTTAGAGCATGGGAAGCCTCAGGCTGTTTCAGACCCCTCCAGTGCCCTGGGTCTCTACTCCAGCTGCTTCTTTTACATTATCCCCTCTGGGCTGCAGTGAGTAGGGAGAAGGTCCTTAACATCATCTATTTTGACTGAGCTCAGCCAGCTTTCTCACATCTTCCTCCTGCTGTGAGACAATTCACCCTAAAGGAGGGAGATGAAAGCCATTAACTGTTAATAAGGGAATGGGAACCTTGTGCATCTCCTGGGTTTCAGCAGCCACCAGCTTACTGCCAGACAGGGTACTGGTGTTGTACGCAGGGTATGTATTTTGCATATATATAAGAATACTTGTATACAGATCTTTGTTAAACATTTCATAAACCAGATATTTGGATTCTGCTATGTGCACCAGGCTCCATGTTATGCATGCTGTCCAAAGAGAAAGAAACACAAATGTGCCTTTAGTTTCTTATTTTGAAGTTTACCTGCTTCTCTTTCATACTGGTTTGGGCCAATAAAAAACCCCTAAGTTAGTTTTTAATTCAGATATTTTTCCTTTTACTTCCTTATCTCTCCCAAAGATTTAAGTCAGTGTTTAAATATGAAGTAATGGAAGATGTAAAGGTCTGTCGTATTGCGATAAGGTATTAAGTAAGCCTCTGCAAACTTAGCAAGATCCAAGGTCACAAGACATTGCCTCTAAACAGGCAGTGGTCATCAATAAAGAATTTAATAACAGATGGTAAAAGGCATCTGATATGGTATATGGTGATTTTGAATGACAAAGTTATCTTTGAAAATTTTTAACTATTGAAAGTTTCAGAAATTAAACCCCAGTAAATATTGAAGTGCCATAAAGCAGTGGGCAAAGCATCCTTCATTGATTCCAGAGAAAAGCGATGGGAAAGATCTTCATGATTACAGGAAAAGATGGCTTTTCTGATATAGTCACATGTGGGACACTCAGGTATGTATCAATTAGATGTCTTTTTTGCTCTTTTGGTAAGAATTCAACTGCAGCCTGAAAACAAGCATTAGAAACTTCAGCCCCAAAGAGATCTTCAGGCTGGGGAGGAGATAGAAAAAACATATACTTACTTAAACCAGAAGTTTCTCCTTATTCATATTGGCAGTTCTCAAATACTGTAACCTGTGCATTTTTTTTCTCTGGTTTCTTCAGTGATTTTATTATATATGGTAATGGTTTGGTAGTTTCATTTTTGAGAAAGCATTCTTGTCATAATTTTTTCCTTCTAGTTCTCAAGGTGAGACACAGCAAACTAACCAGCACCTTTATGGCCTCTCAGTGTATTGGCCTTCTTCAGCAGAGGACTGAATAGTCTGGCCAGATTGTATCGTGATTCCTGTTATCTATTCTGTATGTGACACCTCTGCTTTCTCTTCCGAGCAAGTGTATAATAACACTCTCTTTTCAGCTTGTCATGTTGGATTACAACAGGATGACAGTGACAATACTCCTTCAAGCAAATGTTAAAGCCTCTCAATCTACTTTGTTTTCTCTCACTCTTTTCCTCCCTTCTCTGTCTTCTTTGCTTAGAAAGGGAGTGGATGAGATTTGAGAGGTCATAAAGGCAGATCCAGTAAAGCCAATGAGGAGTCGACCATATTTCCTTAGCATACAGCAAAAGTATGACATGTGAAAAAAAACTTGCCAGAGACTACCACACTGTTGGTAATCTAGTAGTCTGAAAAATTACCTTATTGGGCAGAAAATAAGTTACTCATTGTCCGAAATGAAAATAAAATTGTATTTTACTTGGCCATTAAAAGGAACTTCAGTTCACTTTTTAGTAAGTGAACAGAATTTTAAACACTTAACACCAAAAGCTGAGAGATCAGAAGGTGTTGAGGTAAAATGCAAAGGATTCATCTCTCAAATGTACATCAGAAAAATTTGACATCAACCTTCTCTCCATTGGCTGTGGCATCAGGATACAGTTCCTGACTTAACTAAAGGCAAAGCTAATCTTTGATTTATGAGGAATCAAAAATCTATTACACTTCCTTGCAGTGATGAAGAAAAATTTGTGAAATACTTTGTTACCTCTTCACCTAGTTGGTCGCTGGACACTGTTTCTTTGGTGCTGCTTAATGCTCTGTGTGAAAAGAGTTTGGGTCAAAGAAAAGATATGGCACAAGGGGTAGGTACAGTGTCACATTATTTTGTCATCTTCCTTAAAGGATTGGGGGCTGTGAAAGCATGATAGTTACTGCTTGATGTTACCAATGTTTCTGTACCTTTCCTGTGGGTTTTTTTTTGGTTTTTTTTTTTTTTTTCATTACAAATACAAAGTAAAGTGATGAAATTTTTGCGGTACTTTCAGGAGACTCTATGTTTTTTCTTTCATTGTAGTCTTTGCTGTCTTTTTCCCCTGAAGGTATTTATTTTAATATTCTGCTTTGTGGCTTTTATCATTCATTCTTTTTGACATAAAACTATGCTCAGATGACACGAATGAGCTTATAAACTTTGTTCATGCTGTCACATTTTCCTGCTGTCACTAGAGAAAAGTAAGTAATCACCAGTGAATAATTTGTTAAATTTAGCCTCTTTGTCCTCTCAGACTAGGTGTTTTCCTCAAATGCATCTATTATTAGACAGTGTGGCACAAACACTCTTGGCTTTATTCCATTTATTGAATATCAATATTCAAAATCTGAGCTATTTAGTTTGTTAGAAAGAGGTCAGGAATAAAACAACATAGTATTTCTCATTATTATTTTTCAAAAAATCTTAGTGAGTTAAAAGCTCAAGTTGTTACTGTGTTTGTTATGGGGAAGACCAAAATTAAATTTATTTTTACCAATCATTATTTATCTGCTATTAATGTTCCTAAAGAAATTGCTTTGAGGATTTTTTTCTATGTATGTCCTGAACTTAGCGCTGGTTGCTGTGGCTTGTATATCTAAGCAAAGCCCATTCAAATATTTTCTAGTTTAATATTTGGACTCTTTTTGGTTGTCATTGAAGACTGATTTCTGTGACCTGATGTATAGAGATTTAGGATATTCTTATTCTAAGACTCAAATCAAAGCACCATAACGATGATTGTTTTATTGCAATGTTGTAAAACTATAAAAAGCAGACACAAAGTGAGAAAGCAACTTAGTACAGTGGCAAGATTAATGGTTTTTAGCAAATGCTGTTTATTCAGAAAAGAAGACTGCTGACATCTCAGGTTGTGTTTATTTCTTTATCTGTCTCAAGCAGAGACTACATGGAAAATCAAGACCTGAAGAAACCTTTTCCCCATCTGCTCAGCTTGGTTGGATTTGAATGAACTGAGATCTAGGGTTTACTGTACCCATTTGAATAAACACAGTGTTTGCCTCAGTTGCTGTATTTAGTGAGTAAAATGAATGCTATGTTGACAGAACCGCTTGATTTACCAAAAAATTGGAAACCGCTTTCTTGCACTTTTCATATGCCTTTGACTGCTGTAAGATATTTTGAAATTAACAATACTGATAATTCTTCCGCCTTTCTCCCCTGCTACTCACTTTATTATGAAGAAGAACAAACATCTTTAGTTTTGCTTTTCAAATTGTTCAACATGAAAGGAAAAGAAAAAGACAACCCAATAACCAGCCAAAAACCCCAATATCACCTGAAGTTCTAAAGCATTTGCAAAAGAACTGATGATAAAGTCTGATTTGAAACTTTGAAGTGAAATATTTTAAAGTAAATTAATACATTAAATTTGGTACTTGGGACATTACCCTGTTGAGCAAAGCCTGTGGTTACAACTTGGTACAAAATCAAATGTTATGAACTTCGGTTAGCTTTTCTTTTAAATTGGGAAATGTCAACTTCCTGGAAACGTACCAAGAAATTTAAAATAAGATTTTAACAAATAATTCATTTGAAATGTCCCCTAGAGCTGGAGTTCTCATTCTGTGTGGTAGACTGCTTTCAATAGCCAAGGTTATTTAAAGCCATTTATGGTATCTTAGGACTACATTGCATCGTCTTTTTCCATTTCTCTTTGTCAAACACAAGCTGCCAGAACTGAAAAAGAGTTAGTCTTCACTAGGATTTTGCATGATGCTAGTACTTGCTATCTCTACTGGAAATATATAGACTAATACAGGTAGGACCAACTTTCCCTTCTTTCTTGGTCAGATGATATTGACAGTACAGCATGCATTTGTGCTAAATTCATAAATCCAGATATTTCTACTCTTTTTTTTATTGCAATATTCCAAGCAGAAATTATTGCTATGAATCACCTTGCACTTCTGCTATTAAATTTTGTCAAGACCTTGCAATGCAACGCTACGTGAGGATATGCTTCAGAGAACATCTAGAAAGTATATTCCAAGCTGGAGTGCCCTGTCTGTGTCAAGTGTAAAGGCCTTGAGGAGAAAGGGAAAACGGTCTGTTTGTGAAAGCCTGTTGACTGGAATTATTCAGGGATTGAAGCCGTGCCAGTCCTGTTGCTTGGGGAGAAGGAGAGTGGGCCTAACTCTAGTCCCTCCACTCAGGCCATGTCTCCAGGGAAGAAATATCCTGGATTTCTCTGTAATGTTGTTGAACACCTGGTGTCTATGATGGCCAGCTCTACAAAGGAGGTGCTAGTCATCCTGTCTGTGCTGGTGAATTTGTGGGTAGCCCCAATCATTTTGTGGATACCAGCTCCCAGGGCAGGGTTGTCCTGGCTGCCGAATCTGGGATGGGGAATGTGCTGCTCTGTGTTCAGCAGCTCTATTGGTGCTGTTGGCAGTATGATGGTAGGTAAATAGCAACTGAGAACTTTTATTGCCAGCAAAGTGTGGGAGGGGATCACACTGATGCTCAAAGAGGTAGCTGCTGCGTGTCCAGAACATGACTCCACAGAGGAGGGCAAGGTATGGGACCTTCTTCATCTGCTGTGTGGGTCTGTAAGGGATCTCTAAAAACATATCTTCTGGAGGTCTCAGTACCATTCCTCTTTGACACCATAGATTGCTCTCACTTATTCCCTTTACACTTGAAGACCTGATAATTTTAAATCTAGCCTGCTTAGAAAATGAGTTAAAAACTGTTCCTGCCACTACATTTGTTCCTCAGTCCTCTGGGTGTTTTTAATCTTTGTTTCTTCTTATTTTAAACTCTGCTGTTCTGGTCTCTGCAGCTGCTTGAGTGACCTATACAAAAAACAGGTGAAGCTAGTTAAAATAAGGAAAACCATAAAACTAGCCTCAGAAGGAAGTACTTTCAAGTGTACAAAGTAAAGAAAATGGAACCATAATTTTCTCTAGTCTCTTTTGATTCTAGGTGCCTTTAGTATTATTTGTAACAGTAGGAGTTTAAAAGCATGTAGACAGTGTGATCTTTAAGCTGATGATGCCTTGAAGGGTCTTGAACCCTTTAAAGGGTCTTGAATCTGACCAGGTACAAGAATAAAAGATAACAGAAAAACTTGAAGAAAATTTAGAAAATAGGACGTCTCTGAAGGCCAGAGAAATATCCAATGCAACACCCCAATTACTTCTGAAAAAGATCTAAAAGAATTGCAGGAAATTAGACCAGTCAGTTTGACATTTACTGTTTAAGTCTCAGAAGTATTTTTAAAGGATCAGATGTAGATACATTCAAAAAGCAGAGCTTGAGAATAAACAATCAGTGTCTTAAGGATGGGGTTATAAGGTGTAAGTAATTTGTGTATGTTTTAAAGGTATTACCATGTGAAACAGTGGGAGTGCCATAGAGAGTATGCAACAACACAATTATTTGACAAAATCTCCCTTTGATTTAAGAACTAAGCCATGAGGACCTCAGAAAAGAAAAGAGGGCAAGTACAATTGATAGCTGACTAAATTAGGCAGAGGCATAAGTGTCTTATCTTTGGCACTTGTTGGAGTAGCTCCATTTCACAGATAGGAGTCACCAGCGCCAGAAAGCTCTGGCAAGCACTCCGTGTAGCTTCAGAAGCTCCTGGTGATCTTGCATGACAGGTTTGCCCCTGTGTGTCAGAGGTGTTAAACAATGAGTATCAGAAAAACGGTGCCTTTTGTTTCAAAGGACTGAGAAAAATATCCTACTAGAGAAAAAAAACATTAATCTAAAAAGAAATTCTGACTTTAAACCCATTCAGCTTAATGTGTATGCTATCTGTATGGTTGGTGGGGCATGGAAGCAAGAACTGTTAGAACCTGAAGCTGCAGAGAAGTGAGTATGTAAGGAAAAGATGGATCTGAATGTGTGAGTGATGTAATTATTTGGCATTGGCATAGAAAGAACATGTTGCCTTACAGAATTTTTGGAAGCCATGCCCAGGTCTTAATAGGCATGGCTGAGGGCAGGGAAGAAGGGCATGATCAGAGGAATCATTTCAGTGAAGTATAAAGAGCCCCTGTAGGGATTACAATGAGACACATATGTCTGATATAAAACTCACTCATGTGTGCTTATAGCAATGAAGAGAAGGTTTGTCTGCTTTCAGATGCTACTGAGTTAGAAGCCGTAGGACTCTAGGAAGATGAGAGAGTAACTCTGTCACATACATAGATGATAAGCTTTTCAGGTAACACTGAAGTCACAGAACTGGGATGAAGATCTGCAATTTAAACATCCTAAAGCTTTACCATGTAGTTAAAAAACCATAAAAATTCATATTTCCATTCAGATTTTTAAACTCAAACAAGAGCCAAGCTTTCTCTAAGAGCTGGGAAGAACCCAGAACCCTAGTGATGACAAATGCTATACCCCAGTAAACATAAGTTGCTGTTAATGTTAACATTCTGCAGCATTTGTCATCAGAATTATTAGATCGTGTTGTTTTGTCATGTTGCATGTTGAATGTTAAAAGTAATCTGAGTTATATTTGCAGCCACTACTTTAAAGTATTTAACAATCTGGCCTGGAAATATTCATAAAAAAGGGCAGAAGATAAATACAGGCAAAATGTGACATTCCAGATGATATAACAGTGCTGCATGTGAATTTGAAGAAGTGTTTGTATTTGGTTTGCATTACAAGGCTTTGGTAGCAGAGACAGCTTACCGGGGTGGCTTCAGTGAGGAACTGTTAGAAGCTTCCTTTATGTCCAATAAAGCCAGTGCCAGTTGTTTCCAAGATGGACCTACTGCTGGCCAAGGCAACAATATTGGTAGTGCCTCTGTGATAATATATTTAAGAAAGGGGAAAAGTTACTGTGCAAGAGCAGTTGCAGCCAGAGAAAGGAGTGAGAACCTGTGAAAGCAACAACTATGCAGATACCAAGGTCAGTGCAGACAAAAAGGCAGGAGGGGTTCCAGGCACTGGAGCAGAAATCCCTCTGCAGCCCGCCGTGAAGCCCACGGCGAGGCAGGCTGTGCCCCTGCAGCACGTGGAGGTCCATGGTGGAGCAGATCCCCACCTGCAGCCCATGCAGGTCCCCACGCCAGAGCAGGTGGGTGCCCAAAGGAGGCTGTGACCCTGGGGACGGCCCAGGCTGGAGCAGCTCCTGGCAGGGCCTGTGGCCCCATGTGGAGAGGAGCCCGCGCTGGAGCAGGTTTGCTGGCCGGGCTTGTGACCCCACGGGGGACCCACGCTGGAGCAGGCTGGGCCTGAAGGACGGCACCCGTGGGAGGGACCCGCGCTGGGGCGGTTCGTGAACGACTGCAGCCTGTGGGAAGGGCTCATGTTGGAGAAGTTTGTGGAGCACTACTCCATGCTGGGGCACAGGAGGAGAGTGAGGAGTCCTTTCCCTGAGGAGGAAGGAACAGCAGAGACAACACATGATGAACTGACCACAACCCCCCCTTCCCCATTCCCCTGTGCTGTGTGTGAGGAAGAAGGTGGGAAAAACTGGGAGTGAATTTGAGCCTGGGAAGAAGGGTGGGTTGGGGGAAGGTGTTTTTAAGATCTGATTGTATTTCTCATTATCCTACTCTGATTTGGTTCGCAATAAATGTTGGGGTTCTTTTCCCCACAACTCAGTTCTGTTTTGCCCATGACAGTAATTCCTCAGTGATCTCCTTGTCTTTATATCAGTCCATGAGCCCGCCGATATTTTTTGTGTCCCCAGTCCAGCTGAAGACAGGGATAGAGCAGCTTTAGTGGGATTCTGGTGTCCAGCCAGGGTCAACCCACCATAGCACTTGATGCAGCTTAATAGCTTTGTGTAGCTGTCTGTCTCTATGTCTTTCTCTTTTTTTCCCCTGAAAAGCTATTGAAAAGAATTTTTTTGACTCTTTTGGCCTCAAATGACAGAACTGCTATTTGGCTTTCTTTGTCGAAGATTATGGGATTAGGTCGTGTCTTTTTTACACATGTGCAGACGGCTCCAGTCCAAAATGCCTGGAATCTTCTGTAATTGTTTTAGCTGTTCTGTGTTGGTGTTCACCACTTATACAAGGTGTGAAGAACTACATATTTAAAAGACATTTGGCAAGAGCATAAGACTGACTGCTGTGTCTATAGAGGTTCACATAATCTAGTGCTACAGAGACACTGAAGGAAGCAGACTCTGACATATACTTGAGTGATTTTTGAACAATTCCTGTTACACTGGCAGCTTTTGCCAGGTCTCCACTAGCTGAAAGCAAGTACCTTAGACAGCAGGGTCTCTTGACTCCACCACTTGGACACGTCACTACTGTAAAATTTGTATGTAACCAGGCTGGCAAAATAGGAGACAATGGCTATAGCCAAGTACCATATTTTAACCAGTTTCAACTTAAAATTTAGTATTAATCAGTCCTATTTGTACCATGTTTTTTTATGGCTCTCCCAGATGACTAAGGTGTGGGAAGTCTTGATTAGCTGGGTTGTCTGCTAGTGGTGAACTGGAATTTGTAGCTTTCTGGGCTGAAACTAGTTCATGCTGTGTTGCGCACTGAGTCCCTGCTATCCATCTCTGTTTGACTTGACCTCAGCTGCAAAGCCCCAAACTCTCATGTATCCAACTTCTCTTTTGGTCCCGGGTTGTTGTACTGCTGCCATCTCCTCAAATAGCATGTTTCTTCCTAGGGGAACATCTGCTCCCTCCCTGCTGGCCAGGAGCAGGGAAGGCAATTGTGCCATAGCTGTACATGACACAGGAGGAGGAAGGCAGTTCATGAGAGTGGTCATTCCCTTCATGGTAGATTCCTCACATCCTGCTGCCTTTTGGCATCACATCGTGTTCAAAAGAGAACTGCAATCAAGGCCTTATAATTTTGCAAATGCTAGAGCAACAGTCTAAATTAAGTCCACCTATCCACTTAATTTTCTTGTCCAATTGTCATGACTAGTTCCTTTGTTCTTGTTGTTCTCTGCAGTACATATTTTGACAGTCTGCTTGTTCCCTTATGCACTATGTGGGTTCTGACAACTTCCCTCACTGCCTGCCCCCCTTCCCCCCCCCCCCCCCCCCAAGGAAAACCAGAAAACAATTATTATATTTTTATTTTTTAAGGTAGAAATATTTATTATCTTAGCCTGCCAGTCAGATGAAAAAGAAAGTAAAATCAAAGTATGAAAAAACAACTATTTCCATTCCTCTGGAAGCAGAAAAAATAAAAGCAAGAATAAAAACAATCAATGAATTTACTTTATGTGCATATACTCTGGGAGAATGGTAAGAGAGAAGGCTTTCAGGATCCACATGCTGTACCTGTCTTTTATCAAGACTGCTTCTTCACCATCTGTTCCCCTGCACAATAATTTATCATTATATGAATTGGGTTCATAGTCACATCAATTGTACCACCCAGGTGATCTGCCGCAGTTCGTCAGCAGCCCTTGAGTATCTTGAAGACTCAAGGCTGCTACAGTGTCCCAGCTTCACCCTTATACCGGAGAGCCATATACCTGAGGGACACCCTAAGGGCATTTTGTACACTGCTCCTTCTTCTTGTTTCTGCTCTTCCCAGGGCTGACCTGGTGTCTCTGCTGGGGTGGTTGGAAAGGTTCGTGGGAGCCAGCTTGTTATTCAAACCTGGTATAACAGGGACTATAGCATGCATTGCACCAAACCTGCATGTATGGTATTTCTGTTGTTCTTGCCTAAGAACTGCTGGACAGATGCAGAGTCAAGCACATTGCACTGCATTTCTAAATTAGTTATGAAGGTCCCTGTTGAATTTCAGTGTAACCTGAAAGCTTGAGAGCGACCATATGGCTGCCCTCCACAGCTGAGGTTACTGCCTATGGATTCAGTTGACTCTTCAGATATGAGTAGTCTAATTAAATCTGCCCACTTCTCCACATAGATAATTATCAGTCTTTCTATTACTCATGTTACTGCACAACATCCCCTTTCGATGACTTTATTCATTTCAGACAGGGGCAGCAGGTGCCAGATGGCAAACCAATGCTGTGTGATACTCAGTATTTCTATCACTTGGTGCTTAGAGTTTCACCTTGCTCCTGTGCGTTAGTCTGATGGGGATGATTGCTTCGGTTCACTCTAATAAGCTCTGGAGCACAGGAAGTGATAGTGTGCCATTGCTTTGGAGGAGCAGTTTAAAGGCAATGAACATTGTTACTGTCTATATAAAAAGGGTCTGGTTGTAGCCTCTTAGAGTTGTAAGGAAAAGAACAGATGTCTGCTCTCTTATGTATCAGTTTTCAACTTCAACAAGTATATTAAGTGCTCTTTAGGTAGGCTGCAATTTACTAAATGAACTAAAGGACCCCGACTCAAGGTTTAATTATATAGCCATGTTTTTTCCTTATAAGAAAGTTCAACACAAATAGGTGGCGTTCACTACCTACCGATTGCAGCAGTGGCTGTAAAGTTGCAGTGGCCACTAGAAGGTGCATTTTGCATCTATTTTCAGCACACTTTGCTACCGAAGAGAATGGGTGGGGGTAAGTCTGTTTTCCTTCTGAAATTGTAAATTGCATGAAAAAAGGAAAAAGAAAAATTGAAACATGAATAGACAAAGACTTTGTTTATTTATTGCCAGGAGAGACCCATTAGGATTCAGTGCTGTTTCCATGGCATCCCAGAGGCATAAACAGAAAATACAGGCTAATGCATTCAGTTAGAGATTTTAAAGTCTAATGCACAATCTAAATATATATCACATATGCTCACTATTTATTTATCTATTCTATACAATGCAGTGAGATGGAGAACTCACTAACCGTTCCAGGGATTTACATATGTGTCTTCTGCAGATGTTTAGTACTTGTGGGGGATATATGTAGGCAGTGTTATTTGGTTGCCTTTCAGATGCCTCTCATTTCTCTCCTTACCATGCTCCACCTTATTACTATCCTCATATCTGTAAGTATCTTTGTAGCATTTCTGGTTAGGAAGCCCATATCAAATTCAAAGTTATTTCAAAGGGCTTAATCCCTTCTTTCTAGTGGGCTAAACATCCCTGCCTATTTGTTGAGTGTTTCAATTTATGACTGAAAATGTTAAGGCTTGTGCTGCTTCTTCATTACTGGTTTAAAAACATCCTTTCTAAAACTGAACAAAAAGTATAAGCAGGATTACCTTTTCCTCCCAGCAACCATAGTTTAGTTTCAATACATAACAATTATAGGAGTGCATCACACAACCATAATGTTATAAATGTTGTGGAGCTGACAGCACCTTCCCTGCCATTAGATTTTCACCTGCTTATGTGAGGTATGAGTGGAGCTTCCTGGTAAGGCTGCAAAAAGGCTGAGAGTGTATGCTAGAGTGAAAGATGACCTTGGAGGGAGCATTTTAAGCTGTCTTTCCTGTGTGAGGGCTTCTGGTTTGTGAAGTTGCCTCCCACAGCGTGCAGCATAGGTCCATTGCTGCTTGAGTCTTTTAAAACTCTAGTATGAGTCTTTTAAAACTCTAGTAGACAAGAGTGCTGGAAAATGCCACATAAGGCACTGTCTGGACTTGTCAAATAAATAAATAAATAAAATAGGACCATGTTGCACAGAAATGCTTTTGAATGCTTTTCATTTGAATAAATGCCTTCATTCACATCAATTATCTGCAAGCAGTTAGTTTCTCTCGGTTTTGGTAAATATTTTTCAATGAAAAAGGGTTTAATAATCCCTTTATTAATATTATATTATTACTATAATATGTTATATATAGTTAATATAATATATAATATTATAATATAAACATTGTATATTTTAATATTGTTTAGAAACAAATAATCTCTTCATACCCTTGTTCCACTCCTTGTAAAATGCTGCAATTTCTGCTCAGAAAGTAGTGGCTTAGATAACCTGTGAACTGCATGAAAGGTCAAGACACAATTTGTAAGCCACCATCTAAGTATCAGTTCTCCAAACCAGTAACTCCCCTTGCATCCTAGGTTGTAGTGATCTGCTATAGGTCTCTCATTGCATTTTGTGCTATCATATCTGAGACTAGGGGAATTTAGGCACACTGTGAATTCTCATTCAGATCAGATCATTCTTCCATCTCTGAGTCTGAAGGCTCTGGCTCCCCACCCCTGAGATCAACTGTGTGTCTGAGAGTGTGGGGTAATCCATAGATGCCAGGTGAACTGATGGGAGAATGGGAAAGTTTCTCATGGAAACCTGCCTAGCTTTTGGTAAGTGTTTGCCAAACATTAAATTTTTTTGACCAAGCAGCATCTTTGAATGAAAATCATTGTGTTGGAAATATCTCAGTCACTGTTAACTCTTATTTTTAATGGCACCCTTCATAAGTGCAGATTTGCTGTGTTGTGTTAAAGAGGACCTGGAGCTATTTTGTGTAGTTACTTACATTTTCTGTTGGAAAGGCAAATTTCAGTTCCCTTGGAAAAATACAGTTTTGGCAAGGAGTGGAAATAACTCAGTGCTTTCTCAAGTGGCCTCTTTCTCGTGACATCAATACATCTGAGATGGGCAGTGGCACTGATAATAGAGAATACACAAAGGAGGACCGAAAGAAAAAAAAGAAAACAGAGGTGGATGGTCACAGTGAATATCAGTGCAGTCCAGAGGATTTCTGTTTAAATCCTTGGCAGAGAAACAGAGGTACATTTGTAAATATTTTTTAGCATTTTCTTGTATCAGAGAAAAAAAGGATTAAACTCGAAGAACAAGGAAAGACAAGTAGAAAAAGGGATGCAGGGAGGCTGGAAAGAATGCAAATGAAGTTAGAGCAATGTAAAAGCAGTTTTGTAAAAGAGGTCAAAGCGAGCTCAAAGAAGTAAAAAACATCCATAGTCTTCAAACAGATCTTGCAACTTTTTATCACCATTTTTTCTGTTTACATATAATAGTTTCAGAACAGAAACTGCTCTGACTTGATAATCTTTTATTTAAACAAAATTTATTATAAATAAATTATATAAATTGTTATAAATAATTAAATATAATTAAATAAGTAATCCATTATAAATATTTATTTTTTTAAAAATGTATTTCTTTGGTGTTTTTCAGAAGACTGTTTTGTCCTTCTAAGAGGTATAATCTTAAGAGAAAGCACTGTGCAATGTAAAGCATAGCTTGCACATATGAAAAAAGTGCTTCTTCTGCAGCAGACTGTTACAGAAGTATGCTTGAGAAATTTTGGAATCCAGTTCATAATCCAGACTGACCTTATGATTTATATGAGGTACAAACTGTCTCCTTAAGATACCAGGCTTTATCTTGCTGGTCTCTTGCATAATCTACTGCTTGATCAAGTGTGCTCTCATAAACACCCAAGACTACTGTTGAAATCCATTCCTTCTGTGCAAGTTGCATTACAAGGTTAAAGAAGTTGCACAGTAAAAATATCCCAAAAGGTCATCTTGTACTATGACTTCCACTGAGATTTGTAACTGCAACTGAGAACTGAGTTTAGTATTCCATTTCTGGACAGAGTTGTCAAAAACAGCTCAGGAGAGAAGGCAGCAGTTTAAACATACTGACTTTTCTTGCAAAAGAAATGGAAGAGCTTCAAAAACAAGTTTCAGAGGAGCAGCAAAGTTGCATCAGCATTTCCCTCTGGGCTATCTGAAATGTGATAAGGCTACACACTGCACTGCTGAAAGCTGGACTACTCTCACAGGACCGACTGGGATGTTTCCTGTTCCGAGGTTTACTGACAAGGCTCTGGAATTAGGAGATACTAACTTGAGCTACGTAATACTGCTAACACAGCTACCATTGCTTCTACTAATATTACAGATAATGAAAACATTATTAGTTTGCATTTAATACTTTGGGATGAAATAAGTCCTGGAAAAGTTTATATACAACAGGACAGGGTGGAATATCTGGGTCTGAAATACAGATTTGGGCTGGGTAAGAGACTGACACTAAGCTCAAACAAAGTGGGCAGGTGCTTGGGCAGGAGATTGCTGGGTTTGAGGTGGCTGCTGCTAGCCGTTCACAAACCTCCTCTCCTGCCTCTTACTTCACCTTTTGCAGTAAGAAACATTCTCCAGGGATAAGCCCAGTGTCCCCATCTCTGTGGGTGTTGATCACCTCTGCTCATCCCTTGGCCTGCCCATTGCTGCCCAGTCAGAGACATCCTGGCCCATAGTACCTCACATAAGACAGACTGAATTTTGCTGACAGCTGTGGGATATGAGCTTTGCATTTGTGGGAGTTACTTGGTGTAACCCATGGGAAGCCTTGAGCTGGGTCTGACTGCAAAGATCTAATTTTTTTCTGACTGTGAAACATTGGAGAAATTGAGAAAGTCAATTTAATTCTGATATACAAAAGTGAAAAAGATGGTGGCCTTATGACTTCATTTCTAGCTTCAAATGTGTTGGCCCAGATCTCATTAAAATTTAGCTAGACATTTACATTTAAGGCAATTATTTTAATTTTTTCAAAGTGGAAGTCAAGGTTGAAACACTCTGGAATAAAATCAAGAGATGAATGTTTCACACCATTGTGATGCAACACTAATACTTTCTAAATTATTTTTATTGTTTTCTTGAAATAAGTGGACAACAGAGAAACAGATCAAAAGATTTCATACCTTTATACTGTCTTAATTATGATGTCTATATTTTCATTGCCTTTTGAAGATAAATGAACCATTACTACCACCTGCCTATTAAACATCCTATGTAGATTAGTTATAATTTCAAATTATAAATACTACATATTATTTATTATTATTATTTAAACACTCAACTACTAATATACAAGAAAACAGACATTTGGTATTTTTAAACTCTTAATATCTTTTTCCAAAGATTATTTTGTATCCCTTCTTGCTACAAACTTTACAATTTGATCTCCAAATCAGATATTAAAAAAATCAAGTAGTATACACTACATTTAGGTTTAAGGAGGACATGAAATTATCCAAGAATCTTACCTTGTGTTCTAGCTTTTGCATCTGTCTCATGTTCATATACAAGACCAGAATGGGTTCTGATAGTCTGACTTTTTGCAATTGTACTAGTTTTGGCCTAGGATCATGTTCAATTTCTTCATAGTAACTTGTATTTGTCTAGGATTGGGTTTTGTGATGAAAACACTGTTGATAACACAAGGATGTTTTAGGTGTTGTAAAGCAGCACTTACAGAGTGTCAAGGCTTTTTCTGTTTCTCAGACAGCCCCACCTGTGAGCATGTATAGGGTACGCAAGAAGTTTGGAGGGGACACAGCTGGGACAGCTGAGCCCAGCTGACCAAAGGGATATTCTATACCATATGATGCCATGCCCAGCAGTAAGTCTGGAGGGTGGAGGTTGGTGGGGACTGTGCTGCGTAGAGACTGGCTGGGCATCAGTTAGTAGGTGGTGAGCAATTGTTTTCTTTTGCATCACTTGTTTTCTTGGTTTTGTTTTTTTCCCCTTCTCTTCTCTCCCTGGGCCCACCACTACCACCACCACCACCCATTAGTTTTTGAGCTTTTACCCTTCTGATTCTTCCTTCATCCCGCTGAGGGCTGGGTAGTGCTCAGCTGCCTAATTGGGTTAAACCACAACAGCAATGCAGGTATGGTACGTCACTGCTGGGTCCTGTTGGATCCTCTACAGAGTGGACAAACTGGTTCCCTATGGGGCACTACATCTCTGTGCAAGCAACAAGCATTAGATGTTGCCAGGTTTGCTTCTGTCTACCCTACAGAGGTTACACTGTGGTTTCTACACTACCATACATCATATCATGCTACGTTGCACTCTTAACTGACCTCACCTGCCCTAGACCACACAACACCTACCTTCAACACGATACTACAAAACCCTCATTCTCATAACTGTCCCATATTATGTGATTGAAATGGGGGGGGGGGGGGGGGGGGGGAAAGTTCACAGATAAAATCCCAGTAGTTACTTAAAAGCATAGAGCTGAGCACTGAGGAGAGCTAGGCCAGGCCCTGTGCAGTATGCAGACATGAATGGTCAGCCATAGAGAGATTTACCTCCAAAAAAGACATAAGCCAGCCTCCACCATTTGGCCTGGGAGCAGGGCATAATTTTTGCCCTGAGAGAAATCCTTAATGTTTGTCGTTGTCATTCAATTACCATAGAAAAAAGGTTTCGTTCTTTGTTATATATTCTATCACTAGTTTTCTTATGCTGATAAACAGTTTTAGTTAATTTAAGTGTGCATCTATGGACAGCACAACTGTAGTCCAAACATACAAATGGGGTAATGTTTCTGTAATCACTTGACTTTGACCATTCTATTGAAATACGTGTTTATTTATTATTACAGTACTACAGTACTAAGTAATTTTGAATGCTATTCATACTTCTTGTAGCATAGACATTTAAATGCTTAGTGTCTGTAAGCCTAGGCTATTTAGTATGTTTACCCTCATAACAGCTTTAAGAGGCAGAAAAATACTGTCCACTTCATTTCACTAGAGAGACAACGTATTTTTGGAGTTTGCTGAAATCTTGCACAATTCTGAGTTAAGACAAGGTGAAATGCAGGAGTTAATACATGATGGTTATTTCAGTCATCCAAATCCAGGCACAAAGAGTGTTGTGGAAAAGATGTAGATGAGAGTATGTTGAATCTCAAACAAAATAACCCCTGAAGTTTCATACCCTGGAAAGCAGTAAAAGGTTGCTTAACAGTTCTAGTTGCCCTCTGGAGTGCCACTAATTAGTATTTCCTGCCCAAGGAAGTTAAGCTTCAGCTGGTGTTAAGTGGTGTAGCTTTACCCATGGCACTGCTTCAAATCTATAGAAAGTCCAATGCTCTCTGCATGAATCAGTGAAATATTAAGTTTAGCTAACGAACATTTGGTTCCTCTCAGTTCAAGTAGAAACTTCAGTTCAGAGGTTAGAAGACAGGAAAAGAAAGGAGATAACCACATCAAAGTTTGAATGGGTGAAATAATCCATTATTTTTGTGCCTAATGGCACTTGCAAACTGTGGAATATTTCACTGATTCAATACTTATTTGTTTATATCACCTTGGTTTTTTGAATTGCACATTTATGCATTACATTAACATTTCATGTGCTGCACACTGCATTCCATGGTGACACTAAAAATTAAATCCTACTACATAAAGCTCTGGATCAGACAACAAAGAAAAGTGTTAGAGAAGCATTCTTGAAACGTTCCGTTGTTAGGCAGCAACATGAAGAGCTTTTTTTTTTGTAAATGTGTTTATAAAATATTTCCGTCTTTTACTGTTTACCACATTAATTTTGTATTTTAGATGAAAAATTTAAACCCAAACAAATATTTTAAAATAAATGACATTTGTGGAGTGCTTGAAAGGTGCCACTTGACAGCATTCTGTTTACTCGTTGGATATGTAATAACACTGGCATCAGCCTGAGCTTATCTATTCCTTGGAATATGGAGCTGAGGGACACTAAGGTTGGGAGCATGAAGTGGGACAGCAGGAGAGGCAGTCCTTTAATCAGTAAATGGCTGTGGCTGAGGATAATGCCTCTTCAAGGGCACAAGTCTCACCTGTAACTCCAGACATGGGATTTGCTATACCTTCAGCATGGGCTGTGCTGACCAACAGAAAGGGAAGCAGCATCCTCTGAAGGTGACCTGTTGCTGCTTCCTTCACAAACCTTTGGTAAATGCTTGAGGAAAACGTGTGCCCCATGTACCTGTTTTAAACCATAAGTGTAATTTTTTCTGTTTTTGACTAAGGAGGGGAATGAGGTCTATGGTTAGGCTATCTGGAGGCTGATAACCTTGCCTGCACAGCATGATGTATCAGAGGATGGACTGTCCTGCACGAAGGATTTGGGCACACTCCTCCTTGGGCCTGGCCCACTCCAGATGCACACTAAGAGCAACCAAGACCTGGGCAGCAGCAGTATGTGTGCCCAACATGCCACTGCCTTTATTTGGGAGACTTCTACTGTATGGGCACCACTGTACGTCCTGCTGCAGTGTGGGGGACCTGTGGAGAGATGGCAGTCAGAAGGGGTAGTGGGGGTGGGAGTGAGCATAGACAAGACACTGAGGATGGAGAATGCAGGAGGGACAGGGAAGCCCAGTGCTGCCCAAAGCAACTTTGATTTTGCTGGTGCTGGCAACACCAGCAGAAAGGGCTGCAAAGCCACAACATGGCACCAGGTGCTCCAAACCAAAAGCACTGCCCAGCCTCCACCCTCACTTCTTACTCACTGACTAGGAAGTCAGATACAACACAACCCTGAAACTTCCAAAGACAGAAACAACATGCTTTATCTTGAACCTGAAACTGTGCATTAGCTATAATGCTTTTGGAATGTTATGGGCTATCTCGATCCCTCCCATCAGTGTGATGAAGAGCAAGAACACTGGCTATGGTGAATTGTGGCCACGTTTCTGTCCCAGATGAGTTAAAGCCCAGAGCCTTTAGTTTGAAAACTTGGTGATCTTTTTCAGGGACAACAAATAGTTGATTTTGGCTTTCAGAAGCACAGAATTTTCTGCGGTTTTCTGTAGCTGCAGTTTAATGAATTTCTTACATTTCTCTGTCTTCACTCTTTTCAACCTAGATTTATAAGGATCCACTGTGTAGGAAAGCATCTCATATCTTTCCATTTTAACATATAGCCATTGCCTGCTTTTAGAAAGATGTCATGCTTACTATTGCATAGTTGATAATCAAAGGAACTTAGCCTCTGTGTCAGAGGGGTTTCTCATGCTCCTGACACTGCATAGTCAGAACCTGAGTAAACCTCCATTGCACCTATTCCCAGCGTTGCTGCCCTAAAGTTACATGCTGGCCCCAGGTTTGTTCAGTACATTTACAGTGAGAAGGAATGTTTCTTTAAAACTGAAACTTCTATGCCTTATCATGTAATTTGTGTTTCATTGCATAATACTGGTACATATCAGACATCTAACAGCTGAAGGAGTGGGTAACAATATCACTGTCTGCACATTCAATTCCTGTGGGTTTTGAAATTGTACTAACACTTTCTCTTCTGCAGGAGAAGTGGTCTAACCTTGTGAACTCTGCAAGTCTAAATGGACAAGTGCTTTCACTTACCACAGGTTTGCCAACTTTACAGGGGCCCAGGTGTCTGTAGTACAAGCAAGAAAATAACCCTGATGCAATAGGGGGAAAAATTACCTTAGCCACAATAAAACATGTAGCAATTATTAAGCTGTTTTCCAAAAGAGATTTCTGAGATGCTTCTAGCTTTGTCCTATGTCAGGCTATGCTGTTTCATATAATACTGCCAGGTCCTTATTTTCTCTTTTTATCCTTGAAGAGAGATTGCTCACAAGGATAACTCTATTGTCCAGAAATATCAGCTATGATTAATACTCTGCCTTGGATTGTACATCATATTTTCCCTTTGGGGCACCAAGTGCAGTGTCCTTTCATACGCCTTTCCATCCTGACAAACAGGTTCAGCTATATTGTGTTTACACAAGGACATATTTTCTGAGGTCTACTGTCTGCACGCACTATCAGATTGAACTGCAGTATCTAGGGCTTGAGATAAATCCAAGCTAAGCAATACATGCCTATATGACTATTGAAAACTGGAATTTTAGAAACTGTTGCATTATCCTGGTTTGCAGCTCACTACAAAGTAAAAACAAAACATGAACCAAAGAAAATCAGGGTCTGAGTTCACAAGATAAAACATATAACAGACTGATGCTAAAGAAGGAATCAAAGAAGTACTTTGAATTCAGTGAATTAAATGCAAAGATACTGCAGTATTTTAGCTCAGTGCTAAAAAGGATATACTTATGACATAAACCAGGATTAAACATGACTAGCAAACTGAGAAAGTTCTTTCTTACCCAGTGGAGACTCTGCTAATTCAAGGGTTGCTTTCTCCTTTATTCTTGTGACTTTATTAAATATCTCCTCTCCTTACTAAGTGGTGTAATGTATATGAAAATCACCAAAAACTGAAGAAATTATTGATACTTTTATTTTGCCAGGAATGAATTTTTCTGGGGGATGAAGGTATTTCAAGTGAGAAGAGAGAAAGAAAGAAAGAAGGAAAAATGAAAGAAGGAAGGAAAGAAAGAAAGAAAAGTGGAAGAAAGGGAAAGAGAAAGAAAGAGAAAAAATGAAGGGAGGAAGAAAAGAGAAAAAGAAAGAAAGAGAAAAAGGGTGTGTGTGTGTGTGTTTCAGTATGTTAAGTATTATGTTTGGATGCCAGTTTCAGTGCTAAAATGCTTTAATTGACAGTAAATCATATATGCCTGAAATACTGTATTTCTAGGAGATACTACGTGCATATAAGACACAATTATGTGTGTGTTTGTGTGTGTGTGTGTGTGTATGTGTACGTTTGGTTACAACAACTGAAGTTATAAGTTTCCCTGGCTCATTTAATTACATGACTGTCAGGGCTCAGCTCTGCTGTTTGGGGGATTATTTCACATACCCTAGGCTGTGTGTGAGACAGTGTGTGTTGCATATCCATCAGCTCTGTGTAGGGAACTCACTGGGCTCTCTTAAAGGCTGTTCACTAAGGGCCTCTTACACAATTACTGCTTGTAAATCTGAATGCTTGTACGTCAGCAGCTGCCATTCTTACCTCTTTTTTGATTAATTACCTTGAGGAAATTCGCTGGCTCAGAAGACTTGTGGTAGACAACTTTTAACAGTAGGTTGCTCATACATCAACATGCTTATGTGTGCTCACCTTGTTTAGTCTCAATTTCAGAGAAAAACTGCTTGTCTCAGGGAAGGTAACATCTGGTCCCAAGAACTTATGTAGTAGTGTAAAGCAGTTTTCTGTAGTGGTTTACATTAACTTTCTGTATTTGTTGTTCTTGTTGTTGTATGAATAAGGAGGCTTAAGCATGAGACCTTTCCTCTTAACCACCTCACTATCCCCCACAGACTTTTGCCGCTTGTGCTCATATTGTGTTTTTCTTCTTTGCCTGAGGGCTTTCTAAACACTTTTTCAGTCTTCTCCAGCTTCGTAGCACTTTTTCTGGTTCCCACACTTATCTGTGTCAAGCCAATGGCTCTGAGTCATGTTTATTTTACTGTCAGTCTGCCTATGTCTTTTGCAAAGTACATTTAATGGAAAAGCTAAATTGCAACGAAGTATAACCATGCAATGACCACAGATATCTGGGAGGCCTGCCTGCAAGTGCTGCATATGTGACATGTTGTAAATGCAAATGATAATAGAAGTTTATCCTTTTGAAAACTCTGGGTGTAATTTCCTGTTCAGCTAGACACCTGCATCTTTTTCTGTACTTGATGAGTTGTCTAAATAGAAACCATCTTCTATTTTTAAGCAAGACAGAAGACAGGATGAAGAAATCTTGAAGATGACCTAAAGAATTACATTGATTGAAGACCTGATACTGTTATCTGACCACACTTTAGGAGCAGATAATTAGCCAGTTGTTTAAGTGAGCATCTTGATGTGGAAATGTGTTTATAGAACTTCGGTGTTTACATGTTGGAAAGTGAATCATTATCCTATTTTTATTTTGTTTTTAAAATTCCAAGGTATATTTGTTGTAGTTTTCTATAGCTTGTTTGCAAAACTTCCTTTGGAAATGAAAGCCTTTTTATACAGTTTAAATCACTTATCTCTTTATTTCTAGAGTTGTATGTACTTAACTTTCACATAACCAAAACTCCTTTTAAATGCATGAAATGAATAAAACAAAAAGTAATCAACCCACGAACAAAAAGAGAATGCTCATTTACTCTTCAATTAAGAATTTGTTTGCCCAGTTGCAGGCTGGACTGATTTTTTACATTTGAGATATAAACTTCTGAAAAATCTAGATTTTTAATGGAAATGCTGCCAGACCACTGAAGTGGTGTTCATGAGAGATAATAAATAATAAAAGTAACAACACAATCTCTTTAAGTCTTGTAGATCATATGTGTTTCTCTGTCCTACAGGAGTGATGTTGAGCATAAGTTAGCAGCTGCAATGATATGATTAAAGTGTAAAGCTCAATAAACTTAGAAAACAAAAGTTTTATCCAATTTTTGGCAAACATCAGAGGGAGAAGGTCTCAATGCCTTGATTACCTTTTCCATTCATCAACAAAATAGGTAATTGACTGGCACAAAACAGGAAGAACTGTTCCTGCTCATTGACCTACGTATTCCTTTGGTTTGCTGAACAGACTAGAGGCTTGAACCAAAACCCATGGAACCACATGGAGAGACTTCCCTTGGCATCATGGGGCCCTAGGAGAATTGCATTGTTCATTATGTATGTAGACTACTGCCAGTTTGGTTTGACAGCATTAGCTGAAGGACAAGCTCTTTCAGGTGGCTTGGGTGCTTCCCTTGAGCACAGGATGGAAATCTCAAGTAGTTTTTCTCGTATGAAGTCCGGCAGGAGCTGGCTCTGCCTGGGGAATCAACTCCTTTGAGGAACAGCGGAAGAACACAGATACATAAGAACACAAATATATACAGGATCATGCATCTAAGAAGCACTGCTCTAGGAAGTGTCCATCTCTAGGAAGTGCTTGGGAGAGCTCTGGTCCTGGTGCCCCTTGCTAGGTACCACTCTGTGCCAGCATGGCTAACAGGGTCCTGGGCTTACTGTCTGCCCTCTGCACTCATCACAGCCCTTGCAAAAATGATTGCAATTGCAATCTGGGTGCTCATGGGAAACTGGCACCTACACTTATAGACCCTCCCCTCACATGTGTGTTCCCTGCTTGGCAACACAGAAAGGGGATCTAATAATCAGAAGCTTTGCGTTATTTGCCTTTGTAATTTTAAAATAATATTTTTTTGCAGGTGGGAAGCATTTTCCAACTGATGTTGCAAATCCCAAATTCCATGAGGATTTATCTTGACAGACTTGTTTTCCTTTAGAAGATTATGAAGTCCTTGCTGTGATATAGAAAATAAACTTGCTTGTACCAACTTCAGTAAACTTTGTTCTTACTACTTTTCTTCATCTCTCACATTGCCATAATGTATGCAAAATGCTTAGCTACTCAAAACATCTTTACAGGTCATTTTCCTCCCATAATAGCCAAATTAGCAGCAAAAGCACTTCATGCTTTAAATGTACTGACAGAAGAACTCTAGAATTATGTACTTTATAGTAACTTCCACATTCAGAAAGGCCCAAGATTTTCACATGAGCAGGGATTTTTTTTTCTCCTCCCAGTTATTCTGTGTAAATGTGGGCAAGAGATGTTTTTGGCTTTGCACTACCAAGTGCACTTGACCTAATGACATTATTGATTTTCCACTATTGTCTTTATTTATACTGGTGTATGAGGGCAAAGCGTGCTAGTGGTCTCTTTCAGCTATTAATTGTGATCTGTAGAAGTGTGCAGGAAATCTTTAAAGAAGAACAGCATTCAAATAAATGTTCACATACATTAGTAAAAGACACCTGAGGAGAAAGGGCATATATGTACATATCCTCTGCAGTGCTGAGGAAATAGTTTCAATACGTTACCCAGTCACTTCATCTTTTTGTGTATTTAAGAATAGATTTTCATTTGCACTAAGTCTCCTATATACTCTGACAGGGAGTAGAGGGACATTAAAATGAGAACATCCTTTATGAAGAGAGGTGAAAAGGTTCTTATCATAAATAAGGATTAGACTTTAGGGTAGCATTTAATTCAGTGTGAGAAGATGCTACATAAGTCATTTGAAGCCAGAGTGCTATACAAATATAGGCTCTGTTTGCTATGTAACTGACAAGGCTGATGGCAGAAACTGGGCCATTTTGAATGTTCAGTTACTCTGCAGTCACTGATCATGAGAAAAAAGCTCGTTTGGTTTCAAGTAACATCAAACCTAAGAAATTACAGTGGGGCAGTATTTGCTACTATAAATGGTCATGTCTCTCTGTTGAAGTCATATAAATGTGCTTAACAGCTCTTCTAAGGATGACATTTAACCAGACTTTTTAGTATTTATAGGAAAAGATTGTTAGGAACACCATTTTTGAGGGACATACCTCGGTGAGCTACAATATGCTAAAGCGAAGGGTCCTTATTGTGTCTATTATTTGTAGTTCAAAGGGTTTTTTTTAGCCTAATGAAATGCTCTGTAGTAGTCTTCCTTTTGAAGAGGACGTACTTTACAAATAAGTTTTTAAGACTTGCAGATGAGATTTACAGCAGTGGACAGGTATGAAGTTCAAGTAAGTTGCAAAAGTGTAAATAAGACATTACTGTAATTCTGCATGGTGCCATACAATGCCAGAAGGAGCTTTGGGCCCCAAAGTAGTCTTAGCACTATTTGCAGTGGGTTGAATAATTCTGCCTTTATTCATCCTTTTAATTAGCAATGCTGTCCTGCTTCTGGGATGCCAGCAGATGTCTCTGAATGGCCCTTTCTACACTGTGCTGTGTAGAAAGATGAGCTTGTTCAGAGGCAGTTTAGCATCTTTACACCACCTTTAATTGCATGATATGTAACAGCCCTTAAGTAGGCTCCGAGTTTATCTAGATGTCAAGGGGAATTACGTTTCTTATAACAGATACAACTATGCTTCTAGATTGGAATGTGTATGTATGCTATGGATATTGTATGAGGCATCCAGACCTCAGAAATTCAGAAATCCTTTGGATTCCAGCAATTAAGAGTTTATCGGCATCTTTAGCATCTTGATAGTGTTGCAAATCTTGGCCCTATTTGTCCAAATAATTTGTCTGTGAAAGAAACAAATCTTTATGGTTCTTTAGACAGTTTTGCCATTTGTCTTTGGAGAAAAAAATCCTAACACAAATATGTTCCTTGGCACTTATTGTTTTAATGAATAATTCTTCTGACTAAATGTATGCTCGAAGTGGTTGATTAGCTAAATATTGGCACCTTTTTATATGATTTCTAGTAGTCATGCAGATGCTGGGATTTTCTTTTCTGGCACCAATCTGAACTGCACATTGCCAATATGCTTAACTTCCTGTATCTCTGTGTCATACTCAAGTGATCAGTTTTAGTTTATATGTCTTGATGACTTTCTAGACATACCATACATTATAACATCACTTTAATTCTCTGTTTTATCCATTAGGTTTTTATTTGCCATTTCCTTACCTGCTTTCTATCTTCATACACAAATGATTTTGTGGACAATCAGCAAATTAAGAAAACATTGATTTTGCTTTATTTTTAAAATTTTATCATCTATTATATGTTTTTGGAATCTAATATGCTTTTCTTATTGAAATGGCAAAATTTCCTCCTGCTCTGAACATTGGTATAGGTTAACTATCTAGATTTATTCTTGTAAGCAGGGCAATTTTACAGAACATATCCAATATCTTGACAAATTTACAGTCTGTCATTTTGTATCGTTCTGTCAGTAGAAAGTCTCTCCCTCCAATACTTATCCATCCATTTTATTAAAGAATTCACCTAACTGATACAGGTGTGACTCTTTGTGACAATTTAAAGTTCACTAATCTTATGTCACAGAGGTGAAGGAACATGGAAAATGAAATACTTCGCAAGTATGTGTATTGTGACTTGAATCCAGAATTGGAAAACTGACCATTTAGATGTTTTCACTTGCCAATAAATGCTATTTTATTCATCAACACTGCAACATATCAATATCTCTGATTCTTACTGATACTTACTAAATGAATGAAATCAGATTTAATGGTGGCAGTTCCTGAGGTTAGCAGACAGGTGCTGCTACTTTCCTGCTGCTTTGCAATCAGCTACATGCTGCAGTGTTAAATTTAGATCTCTTAACACACAAGGCCTAATTCTGATCTGATTTACTTTCCTTTTTCCTCTCCACTTTCTTATTTTCTCCATTTCCAACACCTTTCACACAACTTTTCTGTCACAATTTTCTCTTTAGCATGTCCTTCTTTCTTAAGTTTGTCTGCAAAGCTACTCAATGAAATCTTCCCCAAACAACCATTTGTTGCTGAGGAGAAACCAGCTAACTAAATGACCTATTTATCTATTTATTTTAGGATCCTACTGTTCAGTTCTTATATAAGAGGGGAAGGAAATTGTTTAGTAGATAGATGGGGGGTGACCAAGCTAAAATGAACAGCAAAATACATGGCAATGAATGTGGTAACAAGCCAGGTGGTGTTAAATGATTATAGAGAGAATGAAGAAAAATAAGTAAGGAGTTTTAACTCATAAAATTATGAGCAAGAAAAGACCATTAGCCATCAAGCCAGTCTTTTTATATGGTGTTTGTATCCTTTCCATCTTTTATATATCTTCATTCACTTTTTTGAAGCAGGAGCTCTTCAGCTTTGATACGTAATAATCACCTTGTGTTTTTAGACCTGGTGCATCCTAGATGTCTTAACTCTAAATAAGAGCAGAATCCCATCCAAAGTGGCATATCTGTCTCATCTGAAACTTTAAAGTGTAGTGGACTCCATAGGCTTTAAGCAATCTCATCTCACAGTGCTGTGCCTAAATAGTGGCTGCTTCCTGATGTCCCCAAAAGGATTTTTGGCTGCTTTTGAGACTCTAGAAGCTATATTTTGGTTTTAAAGTGCCTTTTTAAGCATTGGTAAGACGTGTGTAATAGAATTCAGAATGGGACCTGTGATCGGCAGATCTCATTGAATCGTGAAAAACTGCAATTCTTGCTAATTCCTCTTCCCTGTTCTTGGAATCAGTATAACAGCAGGCTAACTGTATAACACCACAGGCATTGGTTTTACTTCTCAGTTTATTAAAACATTTGCAAATTCACTTGTATCTGTTCTTTGTTATGTATTTGCAAAGTTTTATGGTGATCTACTCTACCCTACAGACTTCTGAAGTGACTTGTAAAACCATCTGTGTCCCTCAAGGAAAGCGTTCCAGGACTGATACTTCCAAATTCACTCGGGAACTAGTAAGATGTATGTCCATGTTTGCATTTATAACGCACTGGGACTGTGTGCCAATATTAGGTAAGTGCATGTATAAATGATTAGATGTGCTTAAAGCCCAGCTAGAGAAAATGTTGATATATGTACGCTACTGTTATGCTCTAAAATCCCCGTTTCCCTTAGTTATGTCAAATCCAATGACTTCTTTTTTGCACTTTACTGGAAAGATTACTGGGAGTGCTGGCGACAAAAATGGCCCAAGTGCCCTATTATGCCTAGGTGGCCAGTTTCTGCTGCATTTCTGGAATGGTCCTTTGACATGTGGAAAATGCTTGCTGAAACCAAAAGAACTTCTGTCAAGGATAGCTCTTGCCTTGCTCAGGCAGTGCAGGATGCCCTCAGAAACAGAGTATCATCACCTTGACTGTATTTAACAACAAATTCATCAGGGTCTCCACCGGTGAGGAAAGTCTGATGAAAGAGCTTTTCTCTCTGGTTCCCCAGACAAAGCAATTTAACCCAATCTAGTTTTACCTAGTCTACAGTTCCCTTATTGTCTCATGCAGTGTCTCCTTCTAGATGACTATGCGTTTGCAACCTGCTATCCCCTATCTGCAAAGGGAGGTCCCCTTTAGCTTTGTTGCTAAAGTAAATAAAATACTTTAAGCCTTAAAATCTGGGGACCAGCCCACACCCCCCCCCACCCCACACCCCCGCCCCCGCCAAAACACTGGACACGTGTAGATCAAGTTAGTTCTTTTATCTAAACTAACTAGATTTGTACAAGTGCAAAGAAATGCCGGAAGGTCTGATGCTAAGAAAGTATGAGCTATGATGTACTTCTCATGAATTATGATCTGGTATACTTTGTTTGTGATGGGCATATGGTAATTCTGTGCCTAGTGTGAGATATGCATAGCTCCAATACATACTATATGCTTCATTTTAACCCAAATATTTCTGACCAAGTATTTTTGGATGTTTTCTTTTTTATTAAATAAGAGATTGAAGCATTAACACCAGTAAGAACAAAATTAATTATTCTCAACTTCCAACCAATCTTTATTTTAGAGATGCTTTTTTTTAAATCAGAAAACTTTGAAAAGCCAGACATGAAAATGAGCATCTTCCTCACCAGACTAACAAATGTGCGAAATTTCATAGAAATCCATTCTCACAGTTTCATTATGCAGAGGATTAATGTTTGATGCTGGCAGGCTGCAGGTCCACACTAATAAGAAAAGCTACAAAAGGCTATTGTACAGGGGAAGAAAATTTCATCAAACATTCCAAGAACAACTAAAAGGTTTACAGAAAAAAAGTTAGCTAGAAGATGTTCTATTTGTGTTCAAGCAATTTCCTTGATGTAAAATGAGATTTTAATCATACTGTAGTTTCACAGTGTCCATATTGCAATGTTTTGTCTTTCATAATCTTTGACCTTAATCACACAGTTGTAAGAATTTGAATTTTCTTTGACCCGTGTTGTCCCTGTATAACTCACAATGACTAGTTTTTGTTTTCTTCATTATTAAATTAAAGTGAATATGCAGATTACGTTTATCAATATTGTCATATCAACTGAAACAGCGGACAGTCAACAAAATATCACTGATGACTGTAGTTTTTTAAAATAAAAAAGAAATTATTCACATTTCTATTACAAATCTGTTACACATGGCTTCTACAAACACTCGTCTGGGAGCTTGCCACAATATTACCAAAAAAAGCCCAAAAAAAGAGAGCAGAATTCATAGACTAATTGGAAGAAGATTCTTTTAAAAGCCCGGGCAGATATTTCCAGAAAACTGTTGTCAGCAGCTTTTTTGCTAGACTGATTTTCTCATACTTGTTATCCACAGCACTATAAAAGGTTAAGATGGGAATCCTTCTCTGTAGGGGATTTTCTTTTGAGTTCAGTATGTCCTGAATTTCACTTAAGATGAACAACTTCCTACTCAATGCTAACAAAATACTATGTTCTTGGTCTAAACCAAAATTCCCCCTCAAAGGCATTGTATGAACATAATTTGAACAATACAGTGGATACAAATATGGAAGGAAGCAATCTACTTTGTGCTTACAAAAAAAAAAAAGTTACAAAATGCACAAACTCTAACAACAACAGCAAAAAAAATTCCTTTTCGGAGCTATTACTGAGCTTCTTTGTCAAAAGTCAATACATCACCAAGCCCTGATGAAGTAATGTAGTAGTTTTTTAGGTCCTTCTGAGGATTTCTTAAAGCTCCTCCATATATTTTTCAGGATATCTCAGAAAGGAAAAGCTTAGCTGAGAGTTTTACCTCTGTAAATCTACAGCAGTAGTATTGTAAGGACAATCTCAGAAATGGTCCCTAAGACTTGCTGGTTACCTGCTCAGTGCTCCCATCTTAGCTGTTTCAATAGGAGTTCATAGACTCTAGGATAGTTTTCCAGCATATATTTTTTCTGTTCAACAGTCATTCATGGACAGAGTGTTTGTTCAAAACTAATTTTATTTAATCTTTTGCAAAAGTTAGTGATTACATGTAGAACTAAATCTCTTGAATGTGATGGTCAGTTGTCTGGGTTTTGAAGGGTTTTGCAATGGCTTTTTCAGCTGGATCAGTGGAGATGCCCTAAATGGTTGTTCTGATGAATCCTTACGTGGTCAGTGGTCCTGCATGAGCCACATATGCACAATCCACCTGTTGCTATTGATTATCCTGACCTGTGTACAACACAAATGTACAAAAATGGGCAGTAGAAAAGGTTGGCTTACATGACTGTTGGGGTCTGCAGCGGGTCTGCAGACAAGTTAGTTGACTTTAAAGACCTAGCTGCGTACCTTTAAGACAGCCACAAATTATTAGGTATGTAAACAGGGTGTGAAGAACTGGAACTTAGAACCGCAGCATACGGGCACCTACAGCAACAGCGAATAGCAAGCAAGGAGAAGGACACAAAAACCTATCAGGGTCTAACAGCTGCACTGTCTAAGATATATAAATAGTTTGTATAAACAATAAAGCCCATTTTGTCCAAACCCAGCCACGCAGACATAGTGTTTCTTTTAAGTCCGCCTCAACTTACGTCACCACACATGACTATTTTTGTATCTGCAGGACTAGTTTCTGAAATGTACTAGCATCTCATCTAGGTGCAATTTGGTCAGATTTGCAGCTGGAACTGCCTGGGGGCATCTCTAGGATGGCCAGTCTCTACCCAGGATATTAATCAACACACGTAAGTGTACAGATAGTGCTCATCAGCTGGCCTACGCACAGCAGGAGCTGCCTGGGGGGATCTTCCAGGTTCCGAAATTCTCCTGAGAGTCCTGCAGCATCTAATCAAAAGGTATGTTGTAAAGGTGGCTGGAAGTGGAGTCCCTCACCGTGCTTTCAGTCAGTCTGTGCTTTCACCCATGCAGAAACTGACTGCAGTGTTCCTGGATGACATGGGGACTTGAAGACAGGGTGCACTGGGTTTGTACACAAACCCAGCTAGAACACAACTGTGGCTTGAATATCCCCTTATGTTACAACTGTAACTCCAATTCCTTAGATTATCCTTCAGTACTTGCCAAATAAATAATTTGATTATTTTTAATATTTTTTATTCTTTAAATTAAAGCGTTGTGAGTGTTGCATATGCACAGCAAACTGTTCCTGAAATCTTAATATGTTTATGTAGGGAAGACAGCAAGAATGTAAGCATATGAAATGTCAAAACTCTCTGGGAAATGAAAGCAGTTTATATCCCAAACATTGGCATCTGTCACCATTTCAGCAAATATAGTTCCACAAAATAATGTGATTTGTACATAGTTCATCATGTATATTTTTAATGTGTAATCAAAGTATGTTCACAAGAAAGAACAGGAAAAGAGAGAAGAGCAAAGAAAACATCACAGAAAAACAGAAGAAAGAGAAATGTTGGGAACTGCTACTGAAAGAGGTTTGTCTAAGAAAAGACGGTTTTGGACTCAGTTCTGGTTGAAAGAGTTTGGACAGAGGGGAAAAAACCCTCCTCTTTGCTAGATTTCTCTATGGTCAAAGAAGCAGAAGTTTACTTTTTAGTCCCAGTAATTAATAACCTTAATCCATACAGGCAGACTTTTTCTTACACCTAGACTTAATTGATCTCAATAGTAGATATGACACAAAAACCTGAATAGAACTAAACATTCTGTTTAGGACCACAGCTGATAAACTGATGAAACATGCATCTGCTGTGCATGTTACTGTTATAAATGAGCCTTAGGAAGTTAATTCATCCTTTCAGTTTGAATAAAAGGGCAGCATCTAATTCAGTAGTCATTTTATTCTGACAGGACAATGAAGATGAGCGCCAAACAGCATTCCGCCTTGTGGGAAAATTACTTTGGCTGGGGGAGGAGGGGGTGGGGTGGGGGTGGGGCAAGAATTAGAGAAAACTGCGACCTAACAGAAGTGTAGTATTACAGAAAGCTTTTTAGGGTAAAATGCTTTCAGGATCATTGGCATGCACAGAATCTATTTTACTACAGTTCCCTAAGCAACGCAGCCCGCCACCTCAGCACCTGCTGAGAGGAGTAACAGAGTGTGGGGTGGGGTGGGGACACCACGGCCAGTCTCTGCTGTACTCCCTGCAGGAAGGGGGACCTGATAGTTTGATAAGCTGCATAGCAGTTGTCACATAGAAGAATATATGAGATATGTCTGTTGCTGAGCTGACCATTGTGGCGAAATTACTTTACTGAGATGAAATAGTCTCATTGTGATACTAACGCACACCTCCATCCCAAAGTCACCTGCCTCAAAGGTACTACTACCCCTCACTGGACACGTGATAGCAATCAGTAACAAAAATATGTATGACTAGAGTCACTCAAGCTCCATCTAAATGTAAAGAAAATGGACTGGTTCTGGACTGAAATAAATCTAAAGGGGGAGAATTCTTGTCTAATCTCCCAACAAACTTTGGTTTAGTGTCACAAGGTTAGGTCAAGCTGACCCACCCTCTAAAGTTATAAGTTCTGGCTGACAAACTGATAAGGTGTCACGACCCCCATACATTAACAGAAACTTAGTTGAAAGTAGGAAAAAGGTAATTGTAGTAATGGGAGATTGAGACCTCTGACTCAAATAGCCCCCCCCAAAAGATGGTAAACCCCCACTTGGAGAGCATGTGTAGTTAGTGAAAAACTTCAGCAGTGCTGTCTGAGGACACATGCTAATTTACGTTGGAAGTGAGAAATTTGTAACCGATCCTGTGTGTGATAGCGAACATGTGATGTACTATACAGTATAAAATGTGGACAACTCCTGGAGAAGTTAGGAAGACTCCATCATAACTTCTGGGATCAGTCGATGGGCTGAACCTGTCTTCTCCCCAACAGGGGCTTCTGTTGATTAAGAACTTTATTCTACGACTCACACTAGCTGTTATTAAGTGTATTGTTTTAAGCTTGTTTTGCAGTCAGCGTATTATCACCAGCAGACTTTGAACCTTTCTCTTTCACAAACTTGTGTTTTGTATAATAAAAATCCTCAGCTGAAGTTCATTTTGTATAAGTCTCCAGAGACCTGAGTAGTTGTTGTAAGGGGTTTGACTCAGCGACACTGTCAGCGGCGGTCCCCGAATAGATCAGTCGAATCACCCTCCGATACACTGGGCTGTCAAAATGCAGGTAGTGGACAGGCTGGTCGGACACCAGAGTGTCCTCTTGGGAAACTGACAGGCTGATCAAATATAAAGGGTCCAAGGAAACCTCCGTTAATGGGGCACGCCTTATGAACGCTGGAGAAAACAAATGTTTCTGTAATGATGATAATCTGTTGTAAAAAAATGGCACCAAAGGCTAATAAAGAAACCTTCAGATTTTTTCTCTGTGTTTTTTTTTTGAAAACAGTACTAAAAGTGCTTTACTTTCACCCCCAGTTTTTTATCTGGTATAGCTGGTATACTGATGAAAAATCACTCAGTTTTCTTTGAAAAAGTTCTTTCATAAAGGATGTAGTTTTTTTCAATTTACAAAAAATGTTTGACAAAAATGTAGGGGGAAACCCCCCCAACCTAGATAGAATGCTTTAAAACCATAGTTGATACTCTGGCTATTTTCACGCCAATGTATCTCATTTTCTCAACAGTTATTGTGCTTTGTGGGTGTAATGTCTCCATTAAAATTGTGATAATACTCTGACATGCACTACACAAAATACCACCTCATAAACTGTAGTGATAGGAAGTTAAAGTAAACTGGGAGAGAGTTAACAGTATGATGACATGAGCAGGGAAAGACAAGATGAGGATACTGTTGCAGAAAAATTTTACTAGCTAAAATAATTCCAATGTAGAAGAATCTATCTGTGTATCCCTGAAGACCAAGTCAGTGTGCTAACTTTATTTCAGTATCCTGGGACATGCTGGCATTTACCCTCAATATCTTTTGGTGGTTTTAATTTCTTTGCTTCCTTAAAATGCACCGTTCCTGTCCATTTGCAACAACAAGATATTCAAAAGTTGAAGGGACAGGACTGATGGAAATAATTTTTTAACACTTGTTTCTTCAGTCTAAAACCAGATCACAGTTCTACAACTTTCAATTGAGCTTGGTAATAATTTTAGTGCTTAACAGTCTAGAAAAATCTTGATTTTCTGTAAATGAACGTTTCCATTGTACCTAAATGTGCAGGCATGGAAAGCTTAGAGGCAGTGGTTTTTCTACAGTTATCGTGGATGCTGGTATTCAAGTATCTGGATCATTGTCTCGTGCCCTTCTGAAAAGGAACTTAAAACTCTTGTGTTGTCTCGACAATAGTCCTCCCCTGTAGGGCTTTTGGCGCTATTAAGTATAAACTGTGAGGAATATTTATAATATACAGTAACACCTGAAAGTAGGGATGGGATAGCTGAAGATGCAAGGCATAACACTCAGTTATAAAGCACTTTGTAAAGAGAAAAGGCCGGTAACCTTTCATTTGAAAAGCTCTAGTGCTAAGTGCAATGTATTTTATGGATAAAATTTGTCACTATGGTTATGATACAAAGAAGTGAAATCCACTATAGGTGAGAAGTGTTATCTAGCAAATTCTGAGCTGGAGGTAGAGGACTCTTTCAGCTTGTTCAGTGCCTTGGAATAATTCACTAATGAATGCTCTTCACCTGGAGAAATCCCAGTCTGAATTTTCATGCCAAGCCTAAATAAATCCTATTTACCTTTGTGCTCACTTCAAAAATAGGCAATAAAAAATGTGAGAAAGGTAAAATGAAGTGTCATCTCTTACCCACAAAGTTTTAAGGTTGCATTTGTTCTATGCCTTTTGGAGTGTGCTGCGTGTGCACCTGTTCAACAGTTATATTATTTCAGAATCAATTGTGAGAACTAATGTCAGAGATTCAGGTGATGCATGCTGTTGGTACACATTTCCACATAAATGTATGTCATGCCAACAGTACTATAGCGGTATTACCAACACGGTCTTCTTGTGAAAGAAATAGGGGCTGCTACACTAATGTACAAATATACGTAGAACATGTGTGTCCATTTATTACAGCTGAAGTGGATTTAGTAACTATGAACTGTTGGAGAATGATGTTGTGTGTTGTATTTTATTCGGGAAATAGGTACAAGATAGATAATGAAAGTCAACTATAGAAATACAACCTGATCCTTAGCCTGGAACAAATATTGCTGACAGACAAGAATGTAATTAATTTTAAATAAAATTTGCATGCTGAGATTTATAAATCTGATGAAAAGGCTTTAACTTTTATTTTCAGTATAGGCGGTTGTCCATAGAGCTCAGCAATTCATTCATATCTCTGAAATATCTATTTGACATAATACTATTCAGCCTTTTACTGGATCAGGATATAGTGCTCCCAGCCCTGTATAAGTATGGTTTTCACTTCTGAATTCTATTTATATAATTTCCCCATTCTTTTTTCTTTTAAAGGGCTCTGGTAATTCCTTGCTTTTCAGCCAATTTCATTTTGTATCTTTTAATGTGATTTGGTTCATTTTTGCTTTATTATTATCTAAGTGCAAACATCAGAAAATTTTTAGGAAATCTTAAAGAAAGAGGTTTTTTGCTAACTTATTGAGAAATCACTTTACTATTCTTCTAATTAAAAATTCTTGGCTGGACAAAGACCTGTGTACCCACTGTAATGCTGAAATGAAAACATTACTCCAGGCTGTGTAAAAGCAAAAAACAAACCACAAGCGTGAGATTTCTTCTGCTTTATCACCACCTGTACTTTTCTAATCCTGATACATTCCCAGGGTAGAAATTTAAATTGTAGGCAAAGGCCAGTAGAGTTTCTGGTGGGAATCTCTGAAAGCTGACTTTTAAGATCCCTTAAGACAGAGATAAAAGTGGGACCTTTTAAATATACCAAGTACTCACAATAGCTTTATTACCGCATTGCTACTCCACTCTGTAGATTGCACGAAGGCCTGGAGACTAATTTCAGGAACAGCCACAATTTACTAGCTATAGTAGCCCTCAGATGAATAGTTTCTTGTAAAATCAGTGGCAGCTTTATCCTACTGGAGCACAAATAAATCAGCTCTTATTATTCCACATTCATTTAATCCCGGGACATTAGTCAGCGAGACCTTTCTGCAGCCTAATAAACAGCAGCAGCAGCAGTTTTTCTTTATGAGAGTAGTTGTTCATCCTAAATTAGAGCCAGCATTAGGGGCAGGCAGAAACTTTTGCAGCATGATTTAAGGATATATAATATGAGAGTATAATAGCGTATGAAAACTGCACCCATGTGTATAAATATAGCGGGGTCATAATTTTGCTATATGTGAGTTACTTTAGGACATGTGGCTTGTTTTATCTGTATATCTTGAAAGTGTATATTTTTGCTGTGGTGAGTAATATTCATGTTATCTGGTTATTTCCCTGGATTTGGCAGTGGCTTCTAACATTGTACCTTAGCTACCTTCTGCAGGAGTAAAAATAGTGAAATGGAGACACTCATTCAAAAAGGTTATTTAACTGTATGTTTTTATTTCCATTTTACAACCCATAACCAAGTAAGCATCTCTGAGTTCATATTTACAAACAATACTTTGTTTTAAAATGTTTGGTAGTGTTCGTGAAAAGGACAGTATCTGGTCTTTTGAATATGTGTTCTCCTCCTAGTTACTGCAATATATGAATAAAATAGCTGTTGTTCCATTTAAAAGCTTTTATTTTGAACTATTTTGACAAGTCTTTTTTTATGGATATCAGCGTAGGTCTAGCCTATAATTTACAATATGGATAAAAAATGGGTAGTGTTCAAACTGAAACATGAAACTTCAGAAATTCAGTTTTCAAGAAAGGAAGCTGTTTGCCTGATAGATATACAAGAGCTCCCAATCTCTTCGAAGATAGTGCTTTAGGGCTTTTCCTGGTTGAAAACTGTAGTTTCAGTTAAACTGCTTGGGATTATGTATTTGCTTGGATGATAGTTTCAAAGCAAAGTTCCAGAGTTGTGGAAGTGAAAATCCAGTGGAGTAGCTCAGGATCACATGGCTTGTGATGAGTTGCTTTGGATTAAGGCTTTTGAAAAGTTTTAGCATTTAATTTTTTCTGGTGAGTGCACTGCATCTATACTGCTGCCACAGTATGTAAATGACTGTTATTGTTATTTATTTGATCTGACTAACAGTCCATTACTAAGAATCTTCCAGTTGAAAAATGGTGTCTCTTGAAGTACTTATTTTATGTCAGTTTGGATACTTGAATAGGAAACAGAGGATGAGTTGCTGACTGTTCGGAAGTGATTTATATACATAATAATTTCATTTGCTTTTAGCTGACATATTTCAGTTCCACGATTACGCGAACTCACTCTTATGCCTGCACAAACATATATGCAAACATACATATGCAGACACAGGAAAGTGTACGCATATACCTTTATTAATTCCTACAATTTTATCATCAGCTATAGTCAGAATTTTTACAGTACTGGAAGTGATTTGCTGTTCCTTTATGTTCTCCATATAACCTGGATATTTTCTTCCATTTTTAAAATGGATTTTGTCTGTAGCTCTTGATTTCATTCTGTTATATTATTGAAATAAAAAATAGAGATTGATCTGCTAAGCTCTATAGCCTATACTATCTTGTTGCTTTGCAGTGTTTGCTTTTTAATTGTAAACATCCTTGCAGCTTCTCTCTCTTTGTACCACTGATATATAATAAAAATCAAAATAAATCTGAGCACTGCTTTATGGGTTAATTGTCTGTTTGTGATTGAGTGGCTCTAGGAATCATATAATTGCTGCCAAATATCTGGATGAGCCTTTTAATGAAAATTACAGCTCTCATGCTTGCCAACAGTGCCAGGAAGACAGAGCAATTGGAGCAAAACCATAATTTAGTACTGTACTTCCACTCACTTCTTTCAAACAGAGAGTACAGCTAATACCTCTGTTTCTCTGTGGTTGACATACAGTACGGGAAGATGTTGATGCAAAATATCTGCTGTCCAAAATACTAACAACTATCAGGCTACTACTCTCATGCAGTTAGTATTTTCCAGGATTCTTCATTTCCTTTCATTCACATACAATGTCATTCTTGTAACAGTCCAGGAAAATACATGATATTTTTCCTCATGAATATTCTTTGAATAATCTTGAGTGGATTAAGAAAAGAACATCACAAATCTGTTTCTGAGCAAAAACCACCTGCACCCCTTTTTTTGGTGCTTACATTCAAGCTTCATCCTTCCTGCCTCTAAAATCTTTTTTCCTCTTTTTTGAGAGGTGTCCCATGTACGCCCTGCCTGCAGAATATGTGCCTGCCAGGATACCTGCAGAATATGCTTGCACAAAAAACATAGCAGAAAACTGAGGTTTTCTTCTCAAGAACATCACTGCTGCATTTTGCAGAGGTGCTGAGGGGCAGAATTCAGCAAACCTGTTCTTCCATGGGATTTATGTGCCTTGTAAGGTAGCATGACGCAGTGCTTAGGGACATGGTTTAGTGATGGACTTGGCAGTCGTGGGTTAATGGTTGGACTTGATAATCTCAAAGGTCTTTTCCAACCTCAGTAATTCTATAACTCTACGATCCTATGAAGACAGGGTCTTTATGCACTGGACTGGCTAAATGCTGTTCACAGTTCACCCAGGAATACAGGTAGCATGGGATGCACTGTTGCCCCTTCACATATCCCACCTTGGACAGCTGCGTACAAAATGTAGAACTCTCTCAGCCTTTTTCAGAAACTGAGTGACCTTCTGGTAGCACTACCACAGTCCAAGGCAAATACTATGTCTGACTTCATTTAACTAATGTACTCAGGCCTTGCTTGTATAAACAGTACACCTGAATTCAGAGAATCTGTTTTGAAATTAATGAGACTAGGCACATGCACTTTCATGTTCGTACCTCCAATACCTCCCTTTAAATTGTAAGCCTAAATAATTTTGAATGTGTATCATGATGTATCATAACATGGGCTGCTTAGTGACAAATGAACTGCTTGCCTGGAGGAGCTAATATGTTTGAAGAAGAATAGCTGGCACTTGATGTCCTTCCTGCTGCACAGCAAAGACCAAGAAACAGGTTAGCAACCTAATGCAGAAGTCCTTATTATTTAGGATTGCAGTGCATGGTTGAAATGTGTACTGAGTTGCAGGCTGGAAGACATCCCCACATTCCCCTGGGAGAAGGTGCTATGGGGCATGTCCTCAGACAGTCAAAAAAAAAAAAATTGGCCCTGTATTTTGTGACTCTAGAGCTTTTAAAGGTGAAACACTATTTCCTTTACCAAGCTGTAGTACGTAGATCAGAACCTGACAGGGGCAAAGATTGCCCTTGACAGGCTGTCCACACCTTCTCAAGAGGCTGGCAGTGACCTGCATTGGAGGGGAAAAACTGAGGCAGGCTGGCAGGCTGGCCACAGCCAGAAAAGGGATTTCAGTCCACCAACACAAAAAGGGGGAACTGGAGGACACTCTTGATTTTTATTTTATTTTTCACTTTCTCTCCAGCTCATTTTGATTCTGTCTGTGAAGAATAACAGTCTTTTATGACATCCAGGGTTAAATTTCCAGCATGATACAAGAATTAGTTACATACTCCTCCCCATAGGAGTAATGAGTTGTTCAGCTCAATGCCTGCATACTATGCTGAACATTTACCCCCAGGGTCTCAAGTATCAGTGAGGAGGGAGGGTGAGAGCTCAGGAGACTTCTTCAGTTTGAGAGATCCCAGGACAGGAGAATGGAAAATGTCAATTATTGCATGTGATGGAGAGAAAAGCTCAGGACTGAAATAACAGGGGGACTGCAGTTTAGGATTAAGTAACATTGCCGGAGTGGTCTGGGGGAGGCATAACGTAATGTGTACTCTCACTGTGCCCTGCTCTAGCTGCTCTAATCTGTGACCCTTTGATCCTGCATGTTGGACAAGGGCAAAACCAACGATGTCATGGTAGATTAAACAAATTAGGCAAACCCAGTTTTCAACACTCGTTTGCATATGCATAGCTCGCTGGGGAATCCTCCATGGGCAAAGGCAAGTATCCGATTTGCACACTCAGATTTTGCCTTCATTTTCTGCATTGGCTCATCACATGCAAATGTATGCATTCAGTTGCATGCATCGAGGTTTGGAAATCATTCCTCTGGTTTCAGGGAAGAAAAAGGCAGAATAATAATCACTCACCCACCCACCCCTCCCTCCCTGGCCTATTGTCAACAAATTTCAATTCATCACTGTTGATTTTGCTGAAACCTACTTTGGAATGTTACAGCTCGGATTGATGTTATCCAATGCCATTTTTATCAGGGTTTCACGGTGCAGTACAGAGTATTCAGGGGAGTCACTGCAGGCTGCTGGTGTCCATGATTGCCTCTGACATGTACAGCTGAAAGGACTCTTATTCCAAGAATGATCTTCTTTTTTAGACTGTATTGAGTTGGGACTGATTTTGATAGCCAGTTTCAGTCAAGAATCATAAAGTTATTGCACATTTAAGACTGTCAGTATGAGAATCATTCTCTGTCTCTCTCTCCCTCCCCCTTCTCCCCCTTTCACTGTTCTTTCCCCTCCCTTTCTCTCTTTCATCATTTCACAGGACTGCAAGGTTACAGAAAGGTCTAATCAATTGTCAAACTCTCTTTTATCTCTGAGAAGGTGGTCAAAAAATCTAACTGCCCTGCTGTAGGGGGTTCTTCTGACTACACAGCACCCTTTTTCACATACAATGCTACCATGATTAATGTCCTCCCACCTCAGACCTTGTTAAAACCTGTTCTTTAAAGCAGGCTGGTGCACCACAGTGAGAGCAAGAGCAAGGTTGCATAAATCAACGTGTTCTCACAGCCCCCAGGATATCCATTATAGATGCCAGCTGGATGACTGGAAGATAGAGAAAAATGAATATTGTATCCTGTGGCCTTTTGCTTCTAATGACCACTTTTCAACATTTTTGAAGGCATGATTAAATTTTGATAACTGGGGAAGTCACTCTGAGCGGGCTGAAATAGAGATAAATTGACTGAGGGTCTGACATCCCAGTGGAGAGCAGGCAACTAATTAGTGTGTGAATCGCACTCTGAAAGAGATGTAAAAGTGAGGCTGGTTTAATCAGAGGAGCTGCTGAGGTACAGGAATAGTCAGGGATAATAGCGGCCTAGGTAGAAATCACAGGCTCAATGAGCAGCTTTTTCTGTCTGCTTGATTGGCAGCCACTGACCTAGTGTCCAAAACCTTTGAACTCTTACAACAGTAACAGCCTTGTCAAGGCAATTTGCTTGCAGCTTTCTATGACCAGTTATTTCAGCTGTGCAGCTGGGACACCCAATTTGAAAGGGCACTTTGCTCCTCTGCTGCAGTGGAAGCTGGGTGGAACAACCTCATTATTTTTGATGACTTTAGTTTTGAACCTTTTCTCCCCCCACCCCACCCCCCGCACCTCTCTCCTCCCCAGTGCACTCCATGCACTGCATACGTACCCTCTCCCTGGGGACCTTGCTGTGTGGATGAAGTGTCAGATCAATTTAGCTGTTGATTGCAGCAAGGTAAATGGGGGCAGGGAGAAGGAAAAACCCCTACCACCCTGCATAACACTGGTTTTACTGCAGGAACAGAGCTTCCTCAATGCCTGACAAGGTGATGTTGCTGGACATATGAAACATAAGCGTACCTGGAGTTCTTTTTGCTGGATTTAAAGGAATTAGAGACTACATATTTAATCCCTTTAATGAGCAGCTGAGAAAGCCTTCATTTAGTTGGAAATGAAGGGTAGCACACCAGTGCAAGAGATAACTAAGACATTTTTTCCTGTAATGCTTTGTATGTACCCAGTGTACGCATGTAGAATTTTGTTTGTGGTAGCAAAAATGTTCTGACTTAAACTGGTGTTTAGGGGAATAATAATAATAATTCCTTGAAGCTGCAGTAGCTAGTGAGGCAGGTTTCTTTTTCTTTTTCTTTTTTTTTTTCTTGTAGGGAGGGAGGGTAGATGAAGAGAGAGAGTGAGATGATAGAGCAGAAAGCTTGCTGTCTTATTCCATTTGGTAGTGTGAATTAGTGTTGCTCTGAATTATTTTTTTGCCTGGGGCAGACTAGTTTCTCTTTTTAAACTGATCAGTCCCCCTGGGTCTTGTATTATACCAAGGACCAGGATACCTGATGTGACTGGGTTTTGATGTGACAATGTACTGTTTCTGCAAAGCCTTCAGCTAGGATTTTCAAAACCCCAATTTTTTCACATGAAAATGAGGGCCGGTTGTAACTTGGCATACATAATTAGACACCCGCTGTATATTAATACTTTATTACTAGGTGGTTTAGTCTAGTGGTAGCTTGGGGCATGGCTACATGAGTAAGGTATCTCTGCTGCTGATTGATGACATGCTGGCTACTCCACGGTCCTTGCCTGTGCCCACACTCTCACCTGCAGTACACGACTGGAACCGCATTTATGCCCAGACCTATCTCCAGAGAGCAGTATGCAGTATATCAAGGCAGGATCATTCCTGACCCTTTAGGGCTGTGATTGTGTCTCTCTTCCCATTTCTTTCCGAATGGAGGAGGGTTTATTTGTCAAACACTGGTGGAAATACTTCGAGCCCACTTACAGGCCACTGGTGTTGGTTCCTAAAATAGGTATTTTTCAACTTCTGTGACTCTGTCCTCTCACTATGGAGTCATGCATCAAGAAGCACATGAACATGCATTTCTCTATATTCTTAAAAGCTAGAGTGACAACTTTCACGTCCTTACCAGAAATCCGTGACTGCAATAACTTGCCTGAGATGTCATAAAATTCTTAGGGAGATTAGGAAAACCTTGATCTATGTTGTTTAATTTTTTTTTGTGATTGCTGGAAAAGCCCTACGGAAGCCAAGGAACTCAGGTGTTTCGCTGAATGAGGGTCAGAGTGCTCAGAGTTCTCATTTCCTTGATCGCTAGTATCACTACTCAAAATAAATAGGGAAAACAAGGTACAGAAAAATTAAGTGTTTTGTCTAAGGCCACACATAAGGTCAGGCATAAAGCAAATTGTTAAATTGTTATGGAATAATTGTTGGCTTTCTTTCCTGATCAGTTTAGGAATATTAAAAAGAAATAGTGAAATCTTAAAATTTCTAACTAGACTGGGAGGAAAGAATTTGACTGGTGTGTGTGTTAAATGAGACTTCAACTCATGACTCCTTGTTGACCTGTAAAGTAGTGTTGCTTCAGTACTGGGAGCAACAGCCCTGGAAATGAAATTAAAAAAAGAAACCCAACAAATCCACTACAACTAGAAAAACAACGGTTTGTAGTGAAAGTTATTTATGCGTCAGGACATCGGCTTCTATGAAAAAACAAGGGACTGGCATGCCACAAATATGGGAATCTTCTATAAATATTGCTCATAACAAACCAAGAATTAAAAGATGAGCTATACAGCTGAAGCACCTAAAAATAAATGATTTTGGTGAACGTATATTCATGGTTCAGAATGAGATATGTATTTGAACAGACATATATCTACAGCAATGATGATTACATGGGCAAACAATGTTTGAAGTGCAGAGCTACTTACAACTGTGTTAATATCAGTGGAACATAATAAAAAATAAGAGTTTCAGTTAGTGATCTTTCTTTTTCTACCAGTTTTCCTTTCATTGATTTCTGACTTTGCTGTCAGGTTGTGTGGCAAAATGGTTCTGAAGGTGTGAACAATAAAACCAGACACCATAAATTTGTGTAGGCCAGGCAACTGTGATGACTTAACTGCTACTTTAGCAAAAAGGCCATTATGTTAAATTATTAAAAACAACACCTGCTGTAATTTATCAGAATTTTAGCCATTACTGCATTAAAAAAAAAAGAAAAAAGAAAAAACAGGCAATTTTACAATGTTTGGTGTAACGAATATCAGCAGGGGTAGTTTGAAGTACGGTACAATGGTGGTAGAGATAGGAGTATGTATTTACATCAGGCTTACCAGTCCTTACAGCTTTATCTTTTGTGGCTGAAAGACTTAGAATAAATATGCCCTTTGTACCCATTTTAGAGGAAAGAAAGAAGAAGGGACCGTCATGACTTGGGACGAGACTTTGAGACGAGGAACTGCAGTTCCCACTCTCCCATGCTGTTGTTAATAGTTCTACTTTTTTTTTCTGATGCACAGCATTTATGTGATTGTTAAGGCCATGTGAAGGCAGTGCCAGTTGCTCGTTTGTCAAGGAAGGTAACTGCAAACAAGCTTTGTCGGGGTGTGGGTGATCTCTGCCTGTCTTTAAGATCTTGTCCATCCAAACTCTGAAAGTAGTAGGTTTTATTATTATGGTGGTCTTTCAGAAAGCAAGCCTTATGTTGAAAGACTCATGTCTTGCCATTTATGGGTACCTGGATATTTCAACTATAGCAGATGAGTTTTCTAAGAAGTACCCCAGAGACATGGATGAGTCTTGAGAGATGCTGTTCAGCAGAGGAGAAAGAATGTATATGATACTGATTGGCACTCCTTTGAAACCTCTGCTTTGACTAACTGAAATGTTTTCATGAGTGAAATAAAAGCAGTTAGATGACCAGTTTCCCAGTGCTCTACAAGGAACTTACTCCTTTTGCTTTTAGGCAGAACCAGACTTTCTCAAATAACCACACAAAATGGAAGAAAGCTGGAGTCAGAGCCATATGTAGCTGTACAAAGGGCCTTAAACACTGATTTCACTATGTGTGCAAGTTATGATGCACTATTGCACAATCCCCTTACTCATACTTTAAGAAAGGATGAGGAAGCAGAAAAAGTAGGAAAAAAGCTATGACAGAAAATGGCACTGCTACCTGGGACTATGGCAATATTGTAAAGCAGGATATCAAAACAAGATTTTGCAGTGGCTCTATTTCCTTTGTCCTGATGTGTTTCGAAAGTGTATCTATTTACATACATGCACATGTATAAAAACATGTGTTTCAGTACACGTGCATCTTCACATGGAGATACATAATTGAATCAATTAATTCCATTTAATAACAATCTATAAAATTTTGTGCCTTAAATGGCTCATTTTAAAGCTGTCATAATGTCAATTCAATTAAATGATACTGTATTATTATTCCTCACCCTATGTGCAAAATCTAGTGAAAACATCACTGAAATTGGCAGAAAACATTCTGAACATCATTGGAAAGGAGTGTTTGATTAGAATCAGAACAGTGCCTTTCAAAACCTCTGACAGGTAAATGATGAATATTTACAGATATGCTTTCGTTATATAATGTTAATTCAAAGAAAGAAGCTCAGACTACCCATGGGGCTTTAAAAATACCATAATATGTATTCAAAGACTAAGATAATTGGGACATACATTTCTCAGAAAAACAAAAGCTTCAACTGATTTTTGACATTTCTTTTACAAGCACCTAAAGCCAATCTGGAATTTGTCTCAACTCCTCATTTCTGTATTAATGCAGAGAATGATGAAAAATATCTTTATCTCACTTCATACCAAATGCTAAAGATTTTTTTTGAAGTGCAACTTGGGCTAGAATTATTGCAGTTTTTGAATCCTGTTTTCTTGGAGATTTACAGCTACCACAGTCTCCAAACTGAATTTGCTGATATTACACAGAGTTAACTCCTCTGTGTGGTAGGCCAACACATTTTGACAAATTTGATGCTCAGTCACTGGTAGAAAAAAGGAAGACCTCTTTTAAAATGCTACAAGGATGTAGATAATTACATAGCAGATCTCTTAAACATTTTTAACCAAGTGAATTACATACTGATTGGAAAACACAGGGCTAGAGCAGAGAGAAACATGGCATTGGAAATGTTCAAAAGAAAAGATAGAACAGTAATTGGCACCAAAAAAAGAAAAAAAAGAAAAAAAGAAAAAGGTGATCTAATGTACTTCTATGACATCTATAGCAGCTGATAAGTGAGCAGTCAAATTTACAATCACTCTCATGTTGTTACGTGGCATACTCACATTCATACATATATCCAATAAATATTCAGTAAATGACTCTATCCTTACAATCTTTAAAGCTAAAAAAATTATGTATAGCTTTTAAACTACAAATCATTATTGGTAACCTGGCTGAAGATCTTGATCCATACTCAGGGAATTATGTGAGCCCTTCTGCATCTTTGAAGCACAGGGCTTCTGCAGTCAGATCAGGTTTTTAGTTTGAAAATTAAGTTGAAGTATGAGGTTAAAGAGCTGAACAGTGACTTACTTTAGTGAACTATGGGGCCAATTTCTGAAGAGGGCTCACACCCACTTGTGTGTGAGGGAGCACAGACTAGTACAGCTTATGTAGAAACTATTAATGTGAAGGGTTGATCTATCCTCAGGAGCAATGTACATGGTGCTTTTTGCCAGACAGTAGTGAGAAAGAATAAAGCATAACCTGCGAAAACTTGAATATAGCAATGTACTGTCTGGTTGGACCCCAGAAAGTATTTGACAAAAAAGTTGAACTGATTTTTGATTTCAGCTAGAGATACAGTTGTTAACTCATGCGTTAACACTATTTCTCCATCAAATTAATGCTCTTCAAAATAAAGCATCCCTTCCAAAATTTTGAATGCTATCTTGTACGCTCATTTTTTACAACCTATCATACAGAAATAATGATTTACAAGTTCTCTACAGTGGTATCCTGAGGACATCTTAAATAATAACATTAAATTATCAGTACACCTGTTAAAATGCACAATCCCAACAGCACAGAAGTTAAGTTTGTTTGTTTGTTTGTTTTTGTTGGTTTGTTTGGGTTTTGTTTGTTTTTTTTTTTTTTAATTTGGACATCATGAAACCACAACTTGTTCTCCTACTGTCATAATATTAATCTTTGGTTGATCTTGAAGAGTAATCTGTGTTCCTTTAACTCCTTATTTCAGTATTGACAAAAGTGGCTGCCAATAAAACTACTCTATATCTTGCAAAGCTTCATGAGGATATATCAGAGGAGTTTTCCAGGCTGAAAGAACACCTCACTTTAGTATAGTAGTTATTTTTTCTCATTTCTTGTGTGACCAAACAGGGCAGATTTTGGTATTTTCTGTGTGTGGATACTTACAGTATAAAATACATTAAAGCCAAGTTGTGAATATAGATAGGAAATTTTATGGACTTACCTATGAAGGGTTAACACTGAAACCCTGAGCAAAATAATTAATGGAGTTTCCTTGCCCTTGGAAATGTGCCTGGGCTCAGCTGGAGAGAATTATGCTGTTAAGAAAGGGTCTATGAGAGAGCTTGAATTCTTGCTACTATCTTGTTTCTATGTTGACCTGGGAAACAGGGTGGGGTGGAGGAGAGGGTAGAGGGAGAAGAATAGGAATCTGAGTTGGAATCTGGCTGTGAAAAGTCCTTTTGACTCCATTTAGTGGGCTATTACTTCTTCTAACCTTAGCTTTCCTTAGAAAATGGCCAGATTGATGGTAGTGGATAAGTATTAGATCTAACAGTTAAATAAAGATAATTTTAGGCTATTATAATAAAATTCAGAAAGTAGAAAGGAAGATCAAATACCTATGATGCAATCAAGGAGAAAACTGGGGTTTATGCAGATAATATAAAAATACAGAATAGTGAAAGGACGGGAAATCCCTTTATTTCTAGGGCTGGTTAATTGAGGTCACATAATTAAACGTTACAGCTGTCAGGGGGGAAAGCAAGTTGTATTGCTTCTGGCATGGAGCTGCCAGTGACTGTCACTGGGTACCCCTACACCTTTTTGAATTGTCAAGGAATCATCTTGTCCTGGTTTCAGCTGGGATAGAGTTAATTTTCTTCTTAGTAGTTAGTACAGTGCAGTGTTTTGGCTCTGATGTGAGAACAATGCTGATGGCACACTGATGTTTTTAGTTGTTGCTGGGTGATGTTGCTGGATGATGCTCTGCTCCAGCAGAGGGCTGGAGGGGCATGGCACAGTGGGAGGGGATATGGCCAGGACAGGTGACCCAAGCTAGCCAAAGGCATATTCCATACTGTATGACACCATGTTGAGTATATAAACTAGGGGAAGAAGAAGGAAGGTGGGGACATTTGGCATTATGGTGTTTGTCTTCCCGAGTAACCGTTACACATGATGGAGCCCGGCTTCCCTGGGGATGGCCGAACACCTGCCTGCCCATGGGAAGTGGTGAATGAATTCCTTGCTTTGCTTTGCTTGCGTGCACAGTTTTTGCTTTATCCTTTTTCCCCACCTTTCCATTTGCTATTTTTACTATTGTTAGTATTATTGTTATTATTGTTGTCCTTACCTCTTTATTCTGTTTAAATTATTAAATTGTTCTTATCTCAGCCCTTGACTTTTACATTCCTTTTCTGATTCTCCTCCCCATCCCTCTGAGTGAGGGGGAGTGAGCAACTGGCTGTATGGTGTTTGGTTGCCAGCCAGGGTTAAACCATGACAGTCCTTTTTAGTGCCCAATGTGGTGCTCAAAGGGTTTGAGATAACAACAGATTTTATTGGAATGTGCTAGTTTGAATTTAGTTTATAGTTATTATTGCTGCTTAGCTATTGAGGGGCAGGTTTCTGTGCTTACCATGAGGCTTGCTTGCTTGCCTTACTCTGAAAGTCAGGTTCACATAGATGAGTTATTTAACTGTGTAAAAACCAGACTGCCATAAAGCCAAACATTGTTATCTGGGTTTCTAGCTTGGAATCCTTTGCAATGTTTTGAGGAAAAATCCGTTCTTGCATACATGCTGTTTGGTAAGTTTTAAGCCACTAATAGAATGTAAGTCAGTGGACCATCTCCACCATATGCTATTGCAAAATACATAAAGACAGCAAATATTCAGGGTGGATGAGGAGAACATGTTAGGCATGTAATGGCCATCAGCCTGCATTCCCTTGGCTGATACTCTTGAATGCTGTGTCTGCCGTGGTAAGAAGCTGCAGTGGCACATCCAAACTGAAAATATAACTGATATTCCTGTACTGACTGCTATTGATAATGCTTCTTTGTGTGTGTGTGTGCGCGCACACTGTTGTACTGGAACAGTAGCTGCCTTTCCCAGCACCCTGATTTTCAGTCCATCTTGTTTCTTTACTTTTTTCCAGGATGTACAGATGGAAAAGTATTATTGGGTCATCTAGTCTTAGCTTTGCTATCACCTGACTCTAAATGCTTCTGCTACAAGATTGTGGATATTGTAGTTCACAAAAAAAGGTTGAAAAAGGGAAGGAAGTAGTAAATCATCTACTTTATGTTGCAGACTCTATTTCTTTTGCTAAAAATTTAAAATATGACAACAGCTTTCTTCTATTTCTGCTATTCTGTTGTATTTTCTATTTACTGTTGAAGGAAAACTATCTCCAGCAAAAGGGGAGAAGCCAGAAGGAAAAGGATACTCAGAACATCATTCCTCCACTGAGAAAACAAAGTCAAATAATCTCTGCTTACAGCCTTTACTTTGACTGCCACCATTGCTAAGAAGAGAATAAGCTGTGTCAGCAGCAGTTATAGGTACGGCTGTCAAAAGAGCAGGAAGGTATCAGAGAAAGGTGAGTAGATGGTGTAATTATGTCTAATTCCATACACAGAATACAATTACGGACAAAAAAATTAACAGTAGAATGTAAAAGAGTATGTGTAGTCTAAATGTACCCAAGACTGTGTACACTCAGTGTATGAGGATATTCTCAGTCATAGCCGGCATCTGTGCCATCTGATACATGCTCCAGGAAGCTAGCTTGAAGAGCAGCGAGCACTCCCAAATAGTTCAGCACATATATTGGGTAAACATGAAGAGATATCACCCTTTATTGCTTTATTCCTTGCGAGGGGAAGTGGTTCTAGTGTGAGCATGAAACCTGATCATGAGACAAGGTAGGAACCCCCCCCACACACACACTTTTGACACTTACACACCTCCTCTCATATCAACTAACAAGTGTCATAAGAAGATTCCTTGTGAGTCCCAAAATGACACCAGTAATGGGCATGCTGCTACTCCTTGGAAATACCATTGCAGAATCAAGTTGCTATAGGAATGCTTTCACACAGCTGTGCACAGGGAGAAAGAGGTGAACAGGGAGACAAATTCTAGTGCTGGTCTTGAGCACTGAGTGAAAGTAGTAGCTGCATCTTTCTTCTCCATATGCACATTTAAACCCCTGAGCTCCAGATGCCTTGGTATAGCAATCTATAACATATATGTGTATGTTATACGTACATATAAATATTCAAGAACAGTGCAAAGTCCTATATAAACGATGGCTTTTTAAAAAATAGGAGAAAGTCTGTAAAACCAAACCAACCAAACCCTCACCCAATGAAAGTAACTGACTACTTATTTTACTTGAAAAATACATTGAGATCTGAGACCAAATTCATGTTGATTATTCATGTGGATGATTCCCAGGGTGATGAAACCCTTCAAATTCTGGCATGTGCAGTCTCCATTATAGTTACCCTGGCTATTACATTAGTACTAGGCTGGTCAAAGTAGAATTGTCCCCTCAAAGACCATCAAAGGCAAAGGAGTGGAGAGTTATATACGAGAATGCTGGTCCTCTGTGTGTCATGTATTTGCTTACATGGGTATTTGCGTTTATTCATTTACCCATATAGCTCATCCTGTGTTCATGAGCAGAACATTCTGTGGAATGGGAAATTGTTACTCCATCACTCTTGACTGACTATGGTTCCTGTAAGGACTGCCAATTCTGGATAGTTAAATCAAGTTGCCTAAAGTAGAAGCCTTCTGTTCAGAAATGCATGATCTTTTCTGTTTTGAGCTAGTGCTGATGGATTTCACTATGAAACTGTATGGATACTAACCTGCTGCCTCCTGTGGGTGCCTGTGAAGCAGAAGCAGCCCAACAGGTCATATCAGGTAGTATTTCAAGATCTTTTCAGCATAATTTAAACTACTGTTGACTCAAATGCTTTGGTACCAAGCTTTTCAGCCTCATTCCAGAGTTCCTTATAAAGATGGACAGAGAATGATGGGTGAGAGCTTAGGCACTGTAGGAAGTTGCCAGAATTAAGCTTTCTGAGACCACGAGCCTCCACTTCTATCCCTGTTCTTTGATCTTAGTTCTGTGTAACCTGGTTTTCTTCTATCTTTTCTTGATGATAGACACTCGTATTTATGCCTAAAGGAAGGGTCAGGAATGATTTGGCTTGCATATGGGTTTCTCAAGAAGCACTATTCTGTTAATCTAGCTAGGGTGATCTTCAGACTGTATATAAATCATCTTTGATTGCCTGGTTACTTGAACTTGTTTAATAAACATCTGGCCCTTTTTCTAAAACACTGGAAATGTAAGGGTATTTTCAGTGGGACACTAATGATTTGTCTGTACCAGGTGTCTCTCTGTTACCAAGATATCCAGGACTACATAGCTTTTGCAATCACAAAATTATGGAATGTATGAAGTCATCTGGTTTGATCTGCTCAAAGCAAAACCAGTTTCGAGGTCTGTTCAGGTTGCTGCAGTTGTCCAGTCTAATTTGTAGTATCTCCCAAGATATTCCACAGCTGCTTTGAACAACCTCTTTTGATATCTGACCATCCCCACTTGACTTTTTTCCTTGTATCTTATCAGAATTTCCCTTGGTGGAGCTTTTGTCCATGGCCTCTCATCCTTTCACTTTGTACCTCTGAGAAGACTCTGGCTTTGTCAAAGTAGTCAAAGCCATCAGTTATCTGATCTCTCCCTAGCTTTCCCTCCCTTCTTCATTCAGGCTGAAAGAACTTAATGGATAATTGTGTTGCTTCTGGTCTGCATCAAAGTTTGTAAGTGAGATGTGCATTCAGTGCCTTGCTGATTCTGCTTCTTTGCCTCATTGTAACTTATATAATGATGATGCTGACAACTGAAACCTGTTTGAATGAATTTTTATTACTGTGTCAGCTTCCTTCGTGTTAGATAAAACCGTGTGAGTCCTGTATCTCTAGACAAGTGTAATTCTTTTCCAGTCTTTTTGTACCTTGGGTGTCTCTCTGCAACTGCCATTCTGCGTACCCATCTACTGTGATCAGCTTTGGGCCCCTCACTGCAAGAAAGACATTTAGGTGTTGGATTGTGTTCAAGGAAAGGCAATGAAATGGTGAAGGGTTTAGAGAACAAGTCTTATGAGGAGCAGCTGAGGGCACAGCGGTTGCTTAATCTGGAGAAAAGGAGGCTAAGGGGAGGCTTCATTGCTCTCTACAACTACCTGAAAGGAGGTTGTAGCTTGGTGGGTCTCCCAAGTAACAAGGAAACAGGACAAGAGGAAACAGCCTCACGTTGTGCCAGGGGAGGTTTAGATTGTATATCAGGAAAATTTTCTTCACTGAAAGGGTGTTGAATCACTGGAACAGACTGCCTAAGGAGGTGTTTGAGTCACCATCCGTGGAGGTATTTAAAAGGCATGTAGATGTAACACTTAGGGGACATGGTGTAGTGGTGGACTTGGTTGGAGGTGTTAGGTTAATGGCTGTACTCAATGATCTTAAATTTGGTCTTTTCCAGCCTAAATGGTTCTGTACTTCTATTCATTACAGAGTGATATTTTCCTATATCATATATATATATATCTGTATCATATATATATCCTATATCATATATATATATAGTGTGTGGTCATTTGCATAAGTGAAGCAAGTAGAAGATATGCAGTAACTATATGGAATCTGATATGGTCATGATATTACTGATTATTTTTGCTTCTGAAAGTAAAAAAAAATCATGCTAAACTGCCTAGATGCCTGAGTAATTCACTTGCTTTTCATATCTCAAAGTATATTTTACTCATTCCTTTTTTAAAAAACATCCTTAAAAAGATTTTTTAACGTACTCAGTTTTGACTGCACATCTTCAGAGCTATTATGTAATGATTAGCTCAGTTTATTTTCTCACCAGTGTTAGCCTGTTTGCTAGGCACAAAGGACAAACTTGTCTTATAAATCCTGTGTTAATTTCCACAGAGAATTAAGATTAGCTGAATACAAAGAATACATACCAGCGTTTCATTTCTCACTTTTCATCAGTGCCATCAGAACTTTATTTTGTACTAAAAAACGTAAGGAAAATAGAAACAGTCTTTCCAACACACCTAACCACACAGAAAAGCTTGAAAGCGCAATCTTAATTTAATACGTGCCCAGTTCTGCATGTTTCTAATCCACTTCCTCAAGAAGATACATCCTACTTTTCATAACTGTTCATCCTCTGAAATAAACAGTGATGGGCACATGGAGCTCCAGTGGCCCACATTCAGTTTAAAAATTACGAAAAAATACATTATCGTTCTACGAACTAGCATAAGAAGAAGGCTTAACATCTACAGATGAGCTGTTGCTCCCCAAGTATTCTCTACCCTGACTTTTTTTTTTTCCTGCATGGGAACTGATGTAGGTAGAAATAAACAGTAAAACCCAAGGAAGATATGGTCACTTAAACCAACCTCACTGAGATAGTCAGTTATTTTACAGTATTACTGCCTATTTAAAAACAAGTTGGGATGTTTTCTGTTTGTTTGGTTGGGATTTTTTCCCCCCTTCCCTACCTGTGGCAACTGCCTAATTAATTAAATTAATTGATCCTGCCTTTGCAGTTTTTTATGATTCTGGTACAAAGCAGCTAAACTGAATAAAATGCTTCTACTCACATTCATTTTGAATTTTGAAACAAAATAATAGAATGTATGTTGCTGATCTCCATGATGTTCACTGCAGCTGAATGGTAACATCACAACATTTTTAATGAAACCTGGTGCTCTTTTTGGCAACTCCTGCAGACAGCTCACATACTTTTTGGAGGAGTTGTCTGCCCTTGTGTAAAGTATGGTTTCCTTGCAGAAAGGCTGAAGCTCAGAAGTAAGTAGCTTCCTTCAGAACCAGTGTAGCTGCTCATACAGGAGGTCACACTGCACCTTTTCTATGGACACCGAGTTTGAAAAGCTATCAGTCTTTGTGAGCTTTGAACAAGAAAAAGAGAGGAAAAAAGGCAGCAGAGAGAGCAGTAAGGCACAAGGCCTTACAGCATGAATGCCAAAGGACTGTTGATTAGAAAATATACAGCCAAGGTGTTGTTACAGTACAGGAAAAATTCTATTCTCTGTTTTACAGTGCAAATCACAGCCTCACGATAACTTGAAAACAGACTAATTTGTGGAGTACACTGACAGGTTCTTTGCTTTCCTTCTTTATCCATCCCTTCTTATCTGTCCATGTCTTAGAGGCCAAGCAAATAAAATCTTCTGAAAAGGTCTGCCTGAGAAAGAGGGAATCCTTTCATTTTCCTGACAGGCAATTCAGGTCCTCCCAACTTGCATAATTCCCAGTGGCTGCTAAGATTATCCTTGGAGTACTGCAACTTCTGCTCCTGCCAAACACAAAACTGACGTAATTACAAGACATAGATTGAGATGTTTCTATATCTTCAGCCACCCATAAGGACAAGTGAAAACCTAGGACACAAGAATCTTGCAGAAAACACCCTTTCTTTTGATTGAACACCTTTTGAAATTGCCCTCATTATGGTGTGAGGTAGGTTGCCTATCAAAGTGATCTGTTAGAGATTGCCACTTGTGATAAAATCCATTCAAAAGTGGAGGCTGGATTAAACTGTATAGCAGGTCAAATGACACTAGTTAGAGAAATGAAGAGAGGTACTTCAGTCCAATGATTCTCTGGGAAGTTAAGCAACAACAACAACAAAAAAATATTGATGAATACAAATGCACAAAGATCAGAGAAATGAAAAACTGTCAGGGTCTGGTAAGGAAGATCTCCAAGCACTTCCTCCTTCCAGGCTCCACTGAGCAGAACCAGCTATTCAGTCATGGGAAGAATGATGAAATCTCAAAAAATAAACATGACGTAGTTTGGAAGCACCTAGATGGAGATCTTTACACACTTGCTGTCATCTGGGTGTCCCTAGATTATCCCACTGTTCTCAATGCCATCCTGCAGCCTAGAAGCACAGCTTTTGAGCTCTTTGTCAACAGTGAGGTCTGACTGTTAGGGATTGTATGGTATGGGGGGGTTCAGAAGAAACCCCACTCCCTGTTCAGTCAAAGCCCTGTGCAAAATTCAGCTCATTTTATGGACGAAAGAAAGATAGGTGGAGACAACACAAGGCTCTAGCATTATTGGCTCTAATCACCCATGAATGGACAGTCATTCTGATGAGCCTCCTCACTTTGCGGAGATCACGGAGTTCAACAATTAGCTTTCTCTTAAATACAAGGCAGTTGTCCTCATTGACCTACGACAAGGACAAGGCACAACATGAAAACCCTTCGGAGCAGTCAAGTGAAAACGTAGGGGAGGCACACTGGTTTGAAATTTGTTTCTTTTCTGGGGTTTCCTTTGATGACTTTCTGCTCATCATTTTTTATTTCAGAGTATGAGGACCAATCAGTCAGCTGTGTGCTTTTTCTTTTTGCTGAACAGTACTTGGAAGTCAACACTCACTGCAGGTTATAGAATAAAACAAAAAATGGAAACACTATGCTGCAGGTTATTTACAGATTGCTGCTAAGCAAATTTAATCACAGGCTTCTGTAACTCTATCATCATTTCCCTTGATAAGAACATCACAGACTTGAATTTTGTAAGGAAGGGGAAAAATAGTTATAATCCACTTATAACAGTAACAGTCATTTCTGCTGTGATGGGAAGAGGCGTTGTGTTAGGGCCAATACATTAGACCAAGTTTTGCATGGCAGCTGGGACTCTTAATTGCCATTAAAATTCCCATGGCATTTCCTTGAGAAGCTGAGCCCCTCAAAGAATCTTTCATTTTTGGCCCTATTGAGAAGGCAGGATACATCATAATCATCTTGCTTAGTCGCCTCCTCATAATTCTTCACACACAACAAATGTTTGAAGTACAGTAACACATATCTTGGAGTTCAGTGCAAGCGCTAGGTTACCCATGTGTGTGGTAGATCATAAGAAGGTTTCCAATTACGATAATCAGTTACCTGGGAGGTTCAGTATGTCTTCTCTCCTTTTAGACCTGAATTTACCTTCATGTTTTGGTAAGAACCATCTGCTATTCCATCTATCATAATTTCTTTCTAGCCAACAGAGGTGAATTAATAATTGCCAGAAAAGCTGGAAAACAAATGTGTGGCTAAGGAATAACCATTGCAGGCTGCAGTTTGAGGTCATCAGGGTCCCAGTGGGTATGTGTATCATTGTCAGTTTGCTCATGTAATAAAGCAGAAAAGCAGCTGAAAACCTGTTTCTTCTTTCTTGCTCATATCACCCACTCTGTTCTTACTTTGATTTTCCAGTTAAAACTTAACAGTGGCTTTTGGCAATAAACTTCCTAATTATAATTATCACTTGTGCTCTGTTCTCATGGTATCTCATTTTTCAAAACTCCACTAATGTTGCTCTGTGTATTTGGTTTGTGTAGCAAGGTTTTGGTAGTGGTGGGGGGTTACAGGGGTGGCTTCTGTGAGAAGATTCCAGAACTTTTCCCCATGTCTGACAGAGCCAGTGCCAGCTGGTTCCAAGAGGGAACCGCCACTGCCAAGGCTGAGCCTGTCAGTGATGGTAGTGACGTCTCTGTAGTAGCATATTTAAGAAGGGGGAAAAAGACTGCTGCAGGGCAGTAGCTGGTGAGAGAGGAGTGAGACCATGTGAGAGCAACAACTGTGCAGACACTGAGGTCAGTGCAGATGGAGGGGCAGGAGGGGCTCCAGGTGCCAGAGCAGATCCCCCTGCAGCCCGTGGTGCAGCCCACGGCGAGGCAGGCTGTGCCCCTGCAGCACGTGGAGGTCCATGGTGGAGCAGATCCCCACCTGCAGCCCATGCAGGTCCCCACGCCAGAGCAGGTGGGTGCCCAAAGGAGGCTGTGACCCTGGGGATGGCCCAGGCTGGAGCAGCTCCTGGCAGGGCCTGTGGCCCCATGTGGAGAGGAGCCCGCGCTGGAGCAGGTTTGCTGGCCGGGCTTGTGACCCCACGGGGGACCCACGCTGGAGCAGGCTGGGCCTGAAGGACAGCACCCATGGGAGGAGCCTACTGTGCTGTTTTTTTGGCTGGGATAGAGTTAATTTTTTTCATAGTAGCTTGTATTGGGCTACCTTTTGGATATGCGCTGGTAATAATGTTGCTATTTCAGGGATGTTTCAGCTATCACTGAGCAGGGCTTACCCAGAGCCAAGGCCTTTTCTGATCCTTGCCTCACCACCCCAGGGAGCAGGCTGGGGCTGCACAAGCAGCTGGGAGGGGACACAGCTGGGACAGCTGACCGGAACTTGCCAGAGGGATATTCCATACCTATGACATCATGCTCAGCATGTAAAGCCAGAAGATGAAGGAAGGGGGGGGGACACACATTTGGAGTGATGGTGTTTGTCTTCCCAAGTAACCGTTACATGTGATGGAGCCCGGCTTTCCTGGGGGTGGCCGAACACCTGCCTGCCCATGGGAAGTGGTGAATGAATTCCTTGTTTTATTTTGCTTTTTTGTGCAGCTTTTGCTTTACTTATTAAATTGTCTTGATCTCAAGCCATGAGCTTTCTCACTTTTACTCTTCTGATTCTTTCCCCCATCCCACTGGAAGGGAGGGATTAAGTGGCTGCCTGGGGCTTAGATACCAGCTGATGCTAACCCACAACACCCACGCTGGAGCAGTTCATGAAGAACTTACGCTTGTGGGAAGTACACATGGAGAAGTTCACGGAGGACTGTCTCCTGTGGGAGGGACCCCATGGTGGAGCAGGGGAGGAGTGTGAGGAGCCCTCCCTTTGAGGAGGAAGGAGCAGCAGAGACCATGTCTGATGAACCGACCACAACCCTCATTCCCTGGCCCCTGTGCCACTGGGAGGGAAAGAGGCAGAGAATTTGGGAGTGAGGTTGAACCCAGGAAGACGGGTGAGATGGGGGAAAGTTGTTTTAAGATTTAGTTAAGATTTTTTTCTCATTACCCTTCTCTGATTTGACTGGCAATAAATTAATTTCCCTGAGTTGAGTCTGTTTTGCCCATGACAACAATCAGTGAGTGATCCCTCCCCATCCTTATCTCAGCCCACGAGCCTTTTATTGTATTTTCGCTCCCCTGTCCAGCTGAAGAAGGGGTGTAACGGAGGAGCTTTACTGGGCACCTGGCACCCAGCCCGGGTCAACCCACTATGTTCTGCTTCTGTGAACATTTATAGGTATTTATACATACAGCTATCCACCATTGAAATTCAGGCAATTGATTATATATATTCTATGTTTACTTGCTTTGTCCACTTCTTTTTGTGCAGTCTTACCTCTAGTCTGCTTTTCCTCTCCTCTGTCTTATTGCTGTCTGTATTTCTTCTTTCTTTCACGTGTTTCAAAATATCTTCAAACTTGGAACAGATTCTAACTTAAGCAAAAAATGCTTTTTGTAACCTTCATACCTTGGGTTAACACTTGCAACAGAAAAAGAGAACCTTTCTGTAAGGTTTCAGGCAGAAAACTCGTCTCTCTAAGTATAATTATTTAGGATCAAGTAACTAATCCATAACACCCCAGATATCCTCCAAGATTTTTTTCTTCTTGTACTGTTTGTGTCCCTCATCAGGGAAAGTGCCTGAACCACTGGAATAGAAATTTGACTAACTGTTCCCTGGAATTCTGTCTCTTTCCTCCAGCTCATTAATACTGAAAATGGCCATCACAACTCACTGCTTTTAAGACAATTTGGTCATTGAGAGTGGAAGATTTCACTGTGTTATGTTAAGACTAGTGTAGCTGCCAAAAGTATTTATGATTTTTTTTCCCCTCTGGTGTTAAAATAAGCCCATCTATCAGGCTGTCAGCTCATGTGAAAAACAAAACAAAACCTAACCTGGGAAACTCCACATATGGCTTCCTAAGTGTCAGCCATGTGGGTTATTATGGGTAATTTCAAAGAAAGGGCCTCTGAAGTCCAATGTGAATCATTGCAGAGTGTTTTGAAGAGACTGGTGAGTGAAAATTTGTACCAAATGTGAGCCTGCAAGAATAATTGTTGAGTAAAAATGTCTTATTCCAGTAAAATGAATCGGATTAGAAAATTATATTAGCTTTGGCATGCACTAAGTTTCCTTTAGACCTTGATTTTAATATTTGTTTTGGTGTAATAGCTCTCTTGCCTCTGTATTACAAACACTGTTACATATGGGCGCAACTCATTCTTTGAAAAGGTCCAACTATTTCATTTCTACGGAGCACCTGAGCAAGGCTTAAACAGTGCTATCTCTACGTTTAAATGTAAGAAAGAAATGAAGAAGCTATGATTTAAAAAAGGGTTTTGTGTTGTTGGTTGTTGCCCCTTTTTGGTTTCTTCTCTGTCAAGTCCTGTCTACTACAAAGATTTGTATGTAGCAGTAGGAGACTGTATCCACCAGTAAATAGAGGGACCTAGCTTTGAAGTGGCTTAGTGTACATCTGCGAGTAGTAACAGGGATCTTGCCTATTGACAGCTATTGCACTTGGCACATTGCACCATTGTTATCCGCTTGAACCAGGGCAGCAGGCTTAGCCTGGCAAAACCCCTCCCGATAAATGTTACCTCTATATAGTAAACATTACCTGTATATAGCACTGGTCTGCATGAAGTTTTCCTATAGGGGCTTCTGTTTGGCCTTTTGGGACTGCATTTTTTTTTGAGCTTCTCCTTTTGTATTTTTGCCATGCATTTCAGTGATCATACTCCTCTCTGTATGGGACCGCTTAATAAGAGCCCTGTCTGCCCTGCATGGAATATGCTTGTACATGTGGGAAGATGAGGAGCCCTATCAGTGATGGGATACATGAAATGCTTACACCAGTCCTTTGGACAGTGAAGTCTTGTATGGGCATAAGAGCAGAAGGCCTTATGGGTGCAAATTTTTGTCCAGAAAAGGCACCAGAAGCTGAAGAAATCATTCATGTTACACATAATTACAGGGAAAATAGAGGGGGCTTAACTGGACTGCTACATTCAGCTGACTTTTAATAAGACTATCTCCCTGCGGAGATGAGCAGTTCTGAACCAGAAGTATAAACACTGAGGAGTAAGAGTCTAGTGCATGCAGATTTAGCAGGTCCACAGTATCTGGAGGAAGGAAGTCATCAACTCAAGCTAAGCAAGAAAGGCAACTGCCTGGTTAATACAGATGAGATCAGCCAGAGCCATTCAAGAGCATGCGGCTCTTCTTATGTGTAAGCTAGTCGCTCTGTATCATTGCAGTGGCTCATCAGAAGGCAGATTGTAAGTAGGAAACTGTCCAGTAAAGGCATGTCTGTAGATCCTTTTTTAAAGCATGGTATTGAGCTGAGGGAAGTTAGCAGAGGAGCTTTTCAGGTGCTGTTGGGCTTCATATTGCTGTAGCTTTTCGCAAGTAGCCAGATACATTCTACTTCTGGCCTGCTATTACTTGTGAATTGGAACTTCACAAGTTCCACAACTGAAAATCAACAGCGAATCCTTTGCCAAAGTACATTTTTCTTTACTACCTGTATGAGGATGGTGTGAAAGACAATTTGGGTAACTGTTGACACACTGCAGTCTGTGTAAGGGCACCTGTTTTGTTATGGCAGCTTCTATATTAAGTATGAGGACAAACTAGTGGATCATTTGCACCAGAATGAAAGGTCTTGTTTTGTGTATAGATCAGGCTCAGGGAACCAAGTTTTGATCCAAAACAGAAGTAAGAAATGACAAATTGTTCTAACAACCAGGCCATAACTTTTCTACCAAGGGCTTAAAAGAAATGTGAAAATGTGAAAAAAATAAAAAGGTGTGTTTTCCTATTTCTAGATTTCCTGTGTTACTAAGATGGAAATTACTAGCTTTATTTCAGGAGCCTCCCTCAGAAATGAAATTCTATGCCATAGTTTCTGGATTCCACCCTGAGTATGACAGGTGGTTTTCCCTTCCCACTTCATGACGGTTTAGGGAGTTGGACATGGGAGGAAATGGTAGCCTGGGACAGCAGAACAGTCCCAGCATTCCATGGAAACATTAGCTTAGGTTGCAGGATCACTGGGCACTCCCTATAAGGACGAAAAGGCTGTTACTCCAGGCTCTGATGCCATATATGGTGTCAAGAGGTAGTTTTTCTGTCTCTGGAAATTTATGCAAATTGATTGAACTAATTACTTAGTGGAATTGCTAAAGACAAAATAGTGAGTTACCAAGGAATGTGCTCTGCTAGACTGTCTGGAAATGATCTGGGAAGGCCACAGTTATCATTCTACCTCAGGGGAGAAGAAATAAAGCAAGAGCTGAGCATCCCTCCAACACACACAAGGCTTTCCAGCTTTCTTTTTTTTTTCCAGGAAAGGAAAGCCTGAATCCACTTTTAAATTGCTTCTCAGGGACTCTGAAAAGTCTTATACATACCACTCACTTCAAGCAAGGAACTTATTTCTTTAGAAAAATCAGGATACCACACAAATGAGTCCATTACAAAAGTCAGTGCTAGGAAAAGTATGCTGCCACATGTGCATTGCACAGTCGTTGTAGTGCCACTCTGATCCAATGCATGTAGGCATTTGTAGGTTTTTGTTCCTCATTCTCTGGGTATTTGTAACAGGATGTGCTGCTCTAAATCAATGTGTGTTTCATTGTCATTCCCTGAAGTTCCAGCTGGAGTCTATGTAGATGTTGGAGGTAGAATGGTATTTTGGGTTTACTGATAGCAAAGAGAGAAAGGCAGTTCCCTTATCCTAAAAGGAGGCTACAAGGGGTGTTATTTAACTGTACACCCTTGCTTCTGTTACAGTGTAAAGAAACAGGAAGGGAACAAGATGGGGATGAATATCCAGCATGCTGGCTAGCAGAAGTCCTTTTTTATTGGAACATCAATGTTTTCGATGTTATGAAGAAGAACCCAACCTTATGGTTTTCTCCCAAGTTATTAGTCACAGCTTTCATAACCATGCTAACAATGATTACTTACTTCAACTAAGTATGTTCTCACTAGTAATTTCTTTTGCCTCTATCTGAATTTCCTTCAGCAACAAATTGGACCCAAGAGTAAACTTTGTATAACCATAGTAATGAGGATTCTACAAATGGACCCCCAGCACATTCATTAAAGCTTAAGGTGGCCAAGGTCACTCTAGCCTCTAAATTATCTTCAAGTATTTGGTTCCACGTTCTGTCGCTCATAACATTCCCAGAGATATTTGGGTGCAAATAGGCTTCATAGCAGAAGCACTGGAGAGGGCTTGATCTAACTTAATTGGAGAAGATTTTGCAACTTCAATGGACTTGAAAAAAAAAAAGCAACTTCAAAGCTGTGGTCTTCTACCATTGCTAACAGCTTGGCAATTCCACACTGAGGAATCTTTATGGCTTTGTCAACCTAAATTTAGTGATTTTTATGGCTAAAAACTGTAACACTGTTTTGCAGTGCAGTGTTTCTACTCAAAAGACTTTAGGCTCAGCCTTAGGCTGGGTACTGCATGCAGAGGACCATTTTCCTCTGAGCTCTACTTTAGTGTAAAGGTAATGCAAACTGCAGACGCAAAAGGATGGGAAACTGCATGGCAATACTCAACCCAATCATTGCCTAATGGAATTTATGTCAGCTGTTGGTAATTTCCATCTTCCTTACTGTATGGACTTAAGCAGAAAAAAATCAGATGACTTTGGAAAAGCTCCCAAACACTCCAAGTCACTAGCTCAGTATCAGTATATCAGCATGGTCTGGCCTGTTCATAAAAAACCAGAAATCTGAAATTTCTGTAATGGAAATGTCATAATTTTTAATTTGGAGTGGCAAGTTATTGACCCCCACCTTTGCACCTTCCTTCTTTCTTCATATCACTGTTTATACAACAGTGGATGTTCAAACATGACATTAAGAAGCTCAGACTTGACATGAGGAACCATTTCTTTACCAAGAGGGTAATGAAACAGTGTCACAGGCTTTCTAGAGAGGTCATTGATGCCCCACACCTCTCAGTGTTTTAAGAGGCATTTAGACAATGCCTTTAATAATGTTCTTTAAATTTTGGTTGGGCCTGAAACTGTCAGGCAGCTGGACTAGATTATCATTGTAAGTCCCGTCCAACTATTGTATCGTATCGTATCGTATCGTATCGTATCGTATCGTATCGTATCGTATCGTATCGTATCGTTTCCTCTCCTCTCCTCTCCACTCCTCTCCTCTCCTCTCCTCTCCTCTCCTCTCCTCTCCTCTCCTCTCCTCTCCTCTCCTCTCCTCTCCTCTCCTCTCCTCTCCTCTCCTCTCCTCTCCTCTCCTCTCCTCTCCTCTCCTCTCCTCTCCTCTCCTCTCCTCTCCTCTCCTCTCCTCTCCTCTCCTCTCCTCTAGAAATTACATATGGGTTTTACTTTTGACTGTTTTAATACTTTTCTCCACTGCAAAGTATTTAGGGCTTTGTTGAGCAAGATAATATATATAGCTGAAGAAAAATGTTATGTTTTTTGAGATGAAAAAAGAGAATAAACACCCTAAAACATGCAAAAAAGAATAGAAAGGTATAATCAGTTGTTTCTCAAAAATATGGAAATGTACTTGAGAATTTAATCAGAAATTTTGAAGTTCGACAAACAGAAATAATTCTAAAAAAAAAAAGGTTTTATATGTTGAGGTACAGAATATTTTCTTTAATCAAGAGCATTTTGCAAGCCCTGTACAAGTTCATTAGAAATAAAAGTTGCAGGCAGATTTCAAATATGGAATAGCTGAAATGATTGTCCAGGTTCTCGGGTGAACCTGCTAAACTAGCACCTTTTAACATAATATTGTAAATGAATGTGGTATGATACGTTTCTCTGCTGAAAGGGAGAAGATTCATGTGGTTTCAAATGATCTTAAAGAAAGGAAGTAGCATCAGGTTGTCACACTATTTCAAAGACTTAAATACAATGACACAATGCTTCATGTTTCTAGATTGATTTCTAATGATTTCCAGGCAGATCTTTATGTGACTTTTACAGTGCTATTTCCCCCTCTCTCCCAAATGCTCTGGAAAGCACTTTACTCTGGAAAGTTACTCAGCTAAAAAAATACTGTTCTATTTTGATCAGAAGAAAAGATAGAATCAAAACTGTAAACTTATTTTATCTTTTTAAAATTTTTTTCTCCTTTTTTTCCCAAGAGGGAGGTAATTCCAGCTATGCATAACCGGGGAACTCAGTAGAGTTATTTTATATTTATGCAGGGACATATAGAGACATAATCTAGAATCACTAGTAGAAGAAAGAAAAAAAGTTTATTTATTTATGTACTAAATACTGTCTTTTCTGAAGGCCTACTGCAATAAATAGTATGTATTTTTAGATGTCAAAATCACTGCTAGGAAATAAATGGTTTAAATGTTATTTTTTTATAAAAAGTGGTGAGTCTGGCCATAACAGTTTTGAAGTGACAAATTGTAATAATTTTGCTGCAATGTGTAACTAGCAATGGAAAGCCTCAGTTTTTCATACCCTGCCTCAATGATATGATGTAATATTGCTCACTTTACAGCCTATTACGCACTAGATGGTCTAGATGGGCCATTTCTCGATGAGCTGATGATAAAAGAAAGAAACATATGTAGGAAAAAGTGTCCTCTCTTTTTTTTTTCTAACTACCTTCTCACAGTATTATGTATTTTATACTTTTTGCTATTGCTGTAAAAAATGAAAACTTGATAAAGGAGTCCATCAATCCATATAAAAATGTTTTTCATCCTTACTCCTAATGAATGTCAGTTGTTGATCTCCCACAACACACAAGTGAAGAGTTACCTTCACCAGCCATCACCCGTAAACCATATGCAACAGAAGAATCAGAAGTCATACAATCTCTGGGAGATAAGATATCATACATATTTTTAAGTGTATATGTATATATACATATTTAACTGAGATCAAATATTTGTTTTTTTTTTCTTGCCAGAAATACCTGTATGTAAGAAAACCATACTTACTGTAATTTGTATGCAACAAAAGGTCAATCTGACTAGATAAAATGAAGCAAGCCTATTATTATTCTAGTAGGCCTAACTGTTCGTACATTCATTGTATGATGAAAATTGATTTACTTACCTTGTTTTAAAAGCTAAAGTATCTACAAAATTCATAGTTTATCTTACTTTTGGCATTGTTAATCAGTGGGAGATTTTGTGTTGGCCTAAACAGGGACCTTCCCTTGAATTTTATATTTTTGTAGTCCATTACAGATTATTTTTTAACTCTTTTATTTTGAGTGCTATACATTGAAATTTCACTAGGAATCACTTCACACTCATCTTGGTCTATTCAGGTATAACATTTAGGGTATTGTATAGTAGGTAAGATCAAAATCAGTATTAAAATGTGTCTCAGCAAATGGAGATGTATGCTAGCTCCATAAAGGTGGATTTGGAATATTTTCATTAAAAAATAGTCAAAAGTAACCTTAGCTGGTATTGTATCCTGCTGCTTTCCATCAGCTTCAAAATTAATATGTCTATAAAAGTTTGCCTTTCTGTCTTTCAGTCTCTGTCTCTTCCCCTATCCCCTCCACTCTCTTCCACTAATACATAAAACAGGGCATGCTCTGTTTTCTGACCCCAGGTACAAGTGCATGGCAAGACTTCCACCAGTACAGGCACATTCTTCCGTTTCCTTTGAGGACAGGTTAGTCTCACCTGCACTGCTATACAAAGCAATTCCTGCCATCTGCTGTCACACAGCCACACCTGAAAGTTACTTGGGAAGTGGATGTTGGTGAGGCTGCAGGGACATGCCAGCAATTAAATAGTATGGCTAAATTTTCTCCTATAGAAACAGCCTAAGGCCCCAGGTTGGACCATTGGCTCTGCCACAGTCCTGCCTGTCCAGTGTCATAAGAAGTTGAGACTCGGGCAGGTTTCCTATAAAAGGAAGCCATGGATATAATTTCCAAGTTCCCTGTACCGTATATAATGATTCACATTGGCGTTTTACATCCACTTTGCTATATGGCACACAGAGGAACCAGCTGATGGGTAGTACATTTATATGTTTATCCTCTTCTGCACTTAGATTTGCATTTGGTTTACAATTCTTTGTTCCTTTGCTATCTTTTAATGCATATTAATTGCATTGTGAGTCATGAAATTTGGTGAAAACTGAGTATACCTGGTTATAAAGGAAAAAATGTGAACTGAAATACTTTCAGACATGTTTATAGCACCTGGAGTTGTGCAAAACAGTGTTCTAATTAACTGTTAATTTCAAAGGAGATAGGCAATGAAATACTGTAAATACTGAGGAAGTGTTTCAAGTACACTAATCTGTAATGACAACTCCTTTTAATACTAGAGCTCTGGAAATTAATCAGTGAGCTAAAATTCAGGAATTGTAGTAAAGGCACGATAAAATAGCTATCAGCAGAAGAATATAATAAAAGTTGCATTAACTGTTGTCCATACTGACTCTTTATTCAAGTTAAATTCTGAAATGACTACAGAGAGTTTTGACTATAGCTGCCAGATTTGATCTACCGACAGCAGTAACTTCCAGTGAGAAATGCAAACTTCAGCTTGTAGCTTGAAAATATATTTACATATATTTTGACTGTTTTGTAGGTATGTGTGTGTGTACAGCAGAGGATTGTGGAAACAGCAGGCAAATAGATACAGATTAGAAGTAGGGACATTTTTCATGAAGTAACAGGCTGTATTCTCATTTTCTTTCTGTAATGGGTATCTTCACCAATTACTGGTATTTCATTGACAGCAAAGTATCCTCAATTCAGAGCACGCATGTTTTGCGAAGGAAATTAAAGAGAGAGAAGATATATGAAACCTGATTCTTCCCCTTTCTTACTGGTGGGGATTTTCATGCAGCTTGCAAGGTCAACAGTCTATTTTCCCAGAATAGGTCATTCTTGAACTTACTTTATTAGAAATAAATAGTTCTATTTTTTGAGATAAACATGTGCACACACACAAGTCTGAAGCTGACCAGATTAGGTATCTCTGTGTAAAGAGAAATAAAAGTGCTACAGACCAAGGGTGCTCATCAGGAATAAGCAATGTGTGTTATGTATTAAGCAAAAATGTGTGTTATGTATTAAGCAAAATAGAAAGATTTCAAATGCTTATTAGCAATTCTGCTTGAGACAGGAAGTCTTTGTGGATTTTTTTGATGAAGAACAAAATGTCAGATAACTTTGTCCTCGTGTCGGCTGGTGTAGAGTTAATTATTTCTCTTAGTAGCTGGTATATTGTTGTGTTTTGGATTTAATATGACAATAACATTGTTAACTCACCGATATTTTCAGTTGTTGCTAAGTAGTGCTTACTCTAAATCAAGGACTTGTCAAGCTTACCATGCTCTGCCCGTGAGCAGGTGCGTAAGAAGCTGGGAGACAGCATAACCAGGACAGCTACCCTGAATTCGCCAAAGGGATATTCCATATCATATGATGTCATGCTCAGCATGTAATGCTGGGGGAAGAACGAAGGGGTATGTTTGGTATCATGGCGTTTGTCTTCCCAAGTAACCATTACAGGTGATGGAACCCAGATTTCCTGGAGATGCCAAACACCTGCCTGCCCATGGGAAGTGGTGAATGAATTCCTTGTTTTGCTTTGCTTGTGCACGCAGCTTTTGCATTACCTATTAAACTTTTTTTATCTCAACTCATGAGTTTCATCTTTTTCCTGATTCTCCTTCCTATATTGTTGAGGCAAGTGGGGGGACTGAGCAAGTGGATATGTGGTACTTAGTTGCTGGTTGGGGTTGAACCATGATAGCCTTGCAGAGGGAAAGGAAATGGACCAACAAATTCCACTGATGCCAAGGTGGAGCTTGTGAACAGGTGCAGAAACTTAGAGGAAAAGCTTAGTCCAAATTTTGGTGGTGCTGCTGTGATTCACTGGTGCAAGAAATCTGCACAAATTTTACATGTGGTATAGACTAATTATAGGATTAAATTACTATGATGTAGTTGCACTCCATGTATTTAGAAATGGTGTTTACTTTTCTACGTGTTGTAGTTGTTGATGTTTAATATATGTGAAATTTGAGATCTAAAATCTTTCCATAATAGGAACTTTTTCTCTGAAAACAGACCATTCACACGTCTACCATACCAGTGTTTTCCTTATCATTTGAGTTTTTTGGCATTGTCCTGACCCAGCAGAGCAAGTATGTTGGCCAAAAATTGGAGTACAGTGTAGATTTCAATATGTTTCTGGAATTATTATGGTCATAATCTCAAATGGAAAAACAAACCTCAGGGAAAAAATCCCAACATTTTCAGAAAAGGATTTTAAAAGTTGCCACTGGAAGTTAGCTGGCCAACTCCTACACATCTTCACAAGTTCATTTATGCCTTTTGAGTATTTTCCCCTAATTTTACATTTATTGAAAGCCTAGAGCTAGAGATGTGAGGAGAAATGTAAGTATCGTGCCATGAGGCAATTCTTTGTACATTGAATGTCCATGGATGACAGGCTGCAGTTGCCAATTTATTTCATTACTACAACAAAAAAAATGGCACCATCTAATCAATTAAAAAATATTCCAATCGTTCAGAGCCATGTGTTATACCAAACACCTAATCTTTATTACTGACATAAGATATTCATATATAGGAATAAACAGTTTAAGGATGAAGAACAAACGTCTCTTTTATGAAGGAAATAAAAAAAATATGATTAATAATAAACATACTGACAAGAATACAAGAGGACTAGTAACTATTTCATTGATCTGTGGAATGAAGCATTCTGATACTAGCATGGTTAGTCACTTGACAAAGTACTGTAAGAATTAATATTTCTCTCCTTGCACCACCAGCTGTTTATGGGGTCAACAGTGTGAACCATGCTTTTTGTGCTGTTGCTTTTCAATGTACTGAATCTTGAATGCAATGCATCTAGAAACAGAATTTCAACACAAACCCCCCTTGATTGACTAGAGCCAAATGTCATTTTCATAAGTACTCCACTCTTGTGAATGCACAAAGAGTGAATGTTTTTACTTGCAAATTGCTTCAGCAGCATACCCAAGTTTTATATGTATGAGCATACCCTGTCATGTTTTGCTGCTCATTCTGTTGTTATATTCTTAACAAAGAAAAAGATTGTGAATTGCAAATCCTCTAGCTGATCTGAGAGAACTCAACTCTGAATACAACTTAGAATACAAGTAAGAGAAACCACACCTAAGTTATAATAGAAAGCTTCAAGTACAGGTCAGAAAAAGAGTATTTTTAATAAATTTTACAGACCAAGCGAATTATGCAGTGCACACTTGTATCTCAGGATTAATTCTCAGGTTACAATGAGCTTGGAAAATTGCTATTTCTTGACCTAAAAGGAGGCTAAAACACTTTCACTGGAAATCAACACACTTTGAAGTATTTAGCACTGTTCATATTTTGTAGAAGTATGTATGACAGGGCTGGTTTCAGCTGGTACTTTATGTAGCAGTTGCGGAAGGCCCATCATACACAGAAAGCTGAATAAGTGTTTGACAAGATGGGCCATTTTTAAATTTTTGTTCTAAAAAGCTAGCTGAAAGAGGAACTGAAAAGTACAGATGTTTTTGATGTCTTGCATTGGTGTATATGACTGCTCCAAATGCTGAAGGAAAGGGACTGTTACAAAATCCCTTTCATATTAACCTTGCTCTTTAAATAATCATGACATTCAACATAATCAAATACTATTGCATACTGCAAAACATAGGATGCATCTTTATTCTTCGTGATAAAGTTCCAGTGAAACCATGGTTGGATCATGAAAATTCTGAGTTGAAGAGATATATCACAGATGCAGAATAAAATGTGGAGAAGACCAACAAAAAATATAGACCACTTCTTTGCCTTCGGCAGGTACACTAAACATACAGCATTCTTGATAAATGTTTGTCTGACCTTAACTTCCACTGACAGAAATGACCATTTGTGTGGTGGCATTATTGATGGAATTATTCAAAGGTGTGCTGAGAAAATTAACTGTCACAATAGAAGCAGAACTGGACTATATAAATCCTCTGCAATGCTGTATCTTACTTAAAGAAGGTGAAACACAAACTCAATTACATCTACACATCCCTTCACTTGCAAAAAGTGGTATCCATTGCTGTTTTACAGGAAAGGCAAAGGCAGTTAAAAAACGGGCCCTCAAAATTATTCACATCATAAACGTTCTAATACCTGCCTGTTCCTCTGGCTATGTTTACATGAAGAAGTGATTTGGTGTAATAGGAAAGGATCAGATTGAAATAGGTTGCCCACAGAAGCTGGAACAGGTTGCCCACAGAAGATACGGAATCTCTGTCTTTGGGGATTTTCCAGCCTTGACTTGGGCAGGGCAAAGCCCTGAAAAACCTTGTCTTAATTCATTGGGCAGGAGGCTGGATTTAGAGAGCCTCCTTCCTATCTGAGTGATTATCTGATCAGGAGACTGTAGCAGCTTGTGCTGAGACCCTGGCATCTGTACTGTGTGCTGGTTGGGGATCTTACACCAGATCATATTTAGCCCTGTTTTCTAGACCAAATGTTTCTATCAGAGAGATGTTGTGAGGCTGTGTAAGGTTCTGTTACAGCCCTGGACCCCTATGGGTGGCTGAGTTCATTTGGTGAATACCTGGAGCTGACATTCAGTTCCTGCTCGTGTGTTCATGTCCACCAAAAGGAAGCTTTCTCATACATATTAAAAGTGTACCAATGTGCAGTCATTAATTGCATAAAGATTCATTTAAGAATAATATTTGTTTTCTGAAACAAAGTACTGAAATAGACACAAACTATATATATATATCAAAGGAAATTTTAAAATTTGGTACTTAGGACCCTGGTGGGCTCATGCTGTCTGTCTTCCTTGCTTTAGTCAGGAGTGATCTTGTGAAAGTCTTCCTCTCACCCTAAGAAACACTTCTCCCTGAAGTAGATTATTTGAAAGTGCAAGGAGTTTACTAAACTTTGTCTTTGATGCAATAAGATTTGACAGGAAAATTATACATTACCTATAGCTCAGTTTTTGCTGTAAATTTATGAAGTATTTTTGTTAACATTTATTATCAAGAAGAGAGGGAAGAAACTTAAACTTATCTCACAAAACTATTTTATTGCAGCATTTACTTGTTCTTCTGTTTGGACTTGTGATTTTCTTGTCATTCTTCCTCAGCCCCTGAGCACTAACAAACAAGGAGATTTTTGCTACTCTAGTATCACTTTAATAATTTTATGAACACTCAGAAGTGAAGTGATAATCATCCATCCCTCTCAGGTCATGATTTAACCCTAGCCAGTAACTAAAGACCATGCAGGTGCTTACTCAGTCCAGGTGTCCCCCCTGCCCCACACCCAGGTGGGATGGGGTGGAGAACTGGAAAAAAGTAAAACCCATGGGCTGACGTAAGAACAGTCTCATAAAATAGTAATAACAGTAATAACAACAACAATAAAAATTGTAATTAAGAGAAGAAGAAGAGAGAGAAATAAATTCCAAGGGCAAAAAGAAACCAAAACCCCCCACATGATGCACAATACAGTTGCTCACCAACTGCTGACTGATACCCAGCCAGTCCCTGAGCAGTGATTGGCAGCTCCTGGCCAGCACCCCCTGGTTTATGTACTCAGCATGACATCATATGATATGGAATATCCCTTTGGTGAGTTCGGGGTAGCTGTCCTGGTTATGCTGTCTCCCAGCTTCTTACATACCTGCTCACAGGCAGAGCATGGTAAGCTTGACAAGTCCTTGATTTAGAGTAAGCACTACTTAGCAACAACTGAAAATATCAGTGTGTTAACAATGTTATTGTCATATTAAATCTAAAACACAACACTGTACCAGCTACTAAGAGAAATAATTAACTCTATCCCAGGTGACATTAGAACATCCTTTAATAGCTGAGATACAATCAAGGTATAGAACAGAAAAATTTTTCCCTACACAACATAGTGAGAAAGCTCTCCCCTACACACAGGGACTTTTTCAAAGCCATTGTGCATTGAAATGTAGAGGAAGAAAGGAAGATATAGCTGTTCCAACTGCCTCTTGGTAGAAAAGCCATCATCTGCAGCAGCAGAAATTTAGCAGTATCTTGTAGCAGAGAAGGCTTGCAACAAAATAGCCTGCACCTATGCTTTAAAATTTGACTAAACTTCTTTTCTCTTTCCCTTGAGTTCCCATTCAAGTTTTTTAATATGAGCACAGTTTCTACCTTTGGCTGAGGACATTGCAGTTATTTGGCAAACATGAGCAGTGATATATGTTTCTTACCTGACTCCCAAGATGAGTACCAGAAGGCCAGGCACCTCAAGGGTGTGCATAGCTATGGTGGATCCTCTGGCACCTCTCCTGGGAAACATGCATGCTTGGGTATCCCTCTGAAATGTTTGTATACCACACATGCAGCATGGGGAATGATCTCGTTGCAGTTACAGAGATCTGGTGGGGTAGCTTGCATGACTAGAACACTGTGATGGATGGCTATGTACTTTTTAGGAAAGACAGGCCAGCAAGCAGAGGTGACGGAGTTGGTCTTTATGTGAGGGAGCAACCAGCATGTACCAAAATATGCCTAGGGGTGGAAGCAGAATAAGGTGAGAGCAGATTTTTTTTTCCCTTCTTAAATGCATTACCACAGAGGCACCATCACCATCACTGATGGGCTCCACCTTGGTCAGCAACAGTCCTGTCTTGGAGCCAGCTGGAAATGTCTGTGCTGGACATGGGGGAAGATTCTGGCATCTGCTCACAGAAGCCACACCTGTAACCCCCACACTACCAAGACCTTGCCACACAAATTCAATACTCTTACATGTAATATGTGTCCTGTAATCAAAGACAAAAGGAGAACGATGTTAGAATATGAGTTGACTAAGTTCTTGTGCCACCTGTGAAAAGGTATATTTCCCCAACCAACCTATGTCAGACTGTTTCTGCACATAATTTAAACAAAGGAAAACATTAGTCTGCCTGCTGCAATTTCTCACAAGCAGCAGTTGCAGTGCAAAGTTCTCTTTCCTTCTCCTGAAGGCTGATGTTTTTCCTTTCCTTTTGTATTAGGTTTGGAAACATTGCATTGTATTGCAACAAGTATTCTAGAGCCGTCTCCAAAGATACATCTCATTTTATTTTTCCAAAAAGCAGGCAAAACTTCAGTTATTTTTTTAAAAATGGCAAATTGAAACTTTCTGGTAAATCTGCTTTGCTATTGTAAATGATGAGTGCCAGACAGTCACAGCATTATTATATGAAGTGAGGCACTTGTAATTCTGATTGCTTATAACCGGTAGTTTCCTAAGACAAGGATCTCTTAATACTCTTTATGTTCTAGGTCATTACCAGTCTGGTTCAAAAGTCTGTATAGTTTTCTCCCTGTCTAAAATACCCATAGTGAGACTTTTCCCTAAATCCCTGTTATAAGTCTGTTAAAGTCATGAGTTACTTGATAATTTGGTCATTTTATTATGAAGTTCAGGTGTTTCGGTCACAAAAATAGGATGTTTACCTAAGCACTGGTACATGCAGAAGCAGCAGACAAGATTCAACACTGGTGACTGCTTTTGAGGAGCTGGCCAAAAGGCCTTTGTTCAAAAAGGAGTAAAATATCCCTCTGAATTCATGCTTTTGGATGAATCTATCGACTTCAGTAGGATGTATGCGTACTTGAAGTATGCAAGTATTGGAGATCCATGATAAACTGAATCCTAAATGGGAAGTCATGAATTAATGATGCTATTTTTAGTCTTTTTTAGCAAGAATTTTCTGTGACAATGATAGCTTAAGATCGTTGATGCTATCCCATAGCATTTATAACACCTGTTCTATGGCCAATGACAAATACTCTGGGTCAGCCACCTTACTCTGGATGATTTAGGGTGCAATCTTCTGTTTAAATGATCCAGGTAATTCTATACCTCAACATCTGACTTCAAGGAGATTCATTCTCCTTTAATTTGTTCCATACCATTTGTGATTAAAAAAAAATGTGGTAAATGTTCAAAACCTTTGGGAAGCATTAGATGATGCAGACATAGCACCAGCTTCAGCAGTTTTGGAAGGTGCTTAAAACTACAAGCAAGGAAACTAGCTGCTGGATTAAAATACCACTGTATATTTAACGTGTGGTTTTGATCGAATTTGCTCTAGCTTAACAGGTCTTCAGCTCAGTTGACTTACTACTGATTTAGGCTTGCAGAAGTGAAAGAAGAAATCAAATTCTTAAGGGATCACTAAATGTTGATATTGCTGTTTCTAATGGAAAGCATAAGGAAATACTATTTCTAAGGCTGATATTGCTAGACTGACTTTTAATGCCACTCAGATAAAGTTTTCATTGTAAACTCAGTAATACAAACAAGTGAAAAAATAGGTAAATGTATAAAGAAAATTATATTCTTTCATTTAATCAAGAATACATAACAAAGTCAAAAGTTTGTATGGAGTAGTGTTCTTTTCTAAGTGATCTGATACCTTCACCTGCTTTTATCCTTGTAAACAATGGCTGCGTCTTTTGTTTTCAGCTCATAAACAAGCATCCTGAAACAAAGATGAATGAAATACTTTTCCTTCAAAAGGTATTTCTTCGAATGTTCCACATAATGCCTCAGCCATGTCACGATTAATTTCTCTAGCCAGAACAGGGAACTACTGTAGTGTCTCACTCAGAACTTTTTGGCAAATGTTGACTTCTTATGGGCAGTTTCTGTATTAACATTGTAGCAAAATATTTAAAATGGACTTAAGGAATTCAGGGACTTTCCTCCAAGTTTTATAATAAAAGGCACTTAAACAACTGTTTATTATTGACTTTTGAATACATTTAATTTCTGAATGTCTCAGTCTGAACTGAAACAGAAACTAGATTCATGTCCAAACAAAAAGTTTTTCCTTAACTTTTTTCACATTTTCTCATAAGATGAAGGAAAGTATTTTTCTCCTGACCCTTTTCACTGATTTGCTGCTTTGTTCTTACGGCTGGCAGCACCTTTGACTGAAGTATTTCTAGGTGAACCTGCTTTAGCAGGGAGAGTTGGACTAGATGATCTCCAGAGGTACCTTCCAAACCCAACCATTCTGTGATTCTATGATTATGTGGTTGTCTGTACCATTTGAATATTGGGTTGAACGAAATGACCACTCAAACGGTTCAAAAAGATTTTATTTTGAAACAATTTCTGTCCCTTTGGAAGGAAAAAAATGATGAGTCAGGCAGTAACCTCAAAGGCAAGCTATCTAGACAAAATCACCATAAAACCTTACATGTTTGTGTCAGCTCTCCCTAGTGTTACACGTACCCTAGTGGGGTATGTGTAACCCCATTGACTACAGCAGTACACTGATTTATAGCAATATAAATCAGAAAAAAATCAGGCCTATATTTTTACTCTTAGAGAGAAGCAGCATCTAAACTCATGTAAAGCCCAGGCACAAACATGCACACATGCACATTCATACATGCAAATGTTTCCTGAACTAAATTGAAATTTAAACCCTGAAGATAAGATGAGACTTCCATCAGTCAGTTACCATTAATCTTTAATATAGGGAAATCTTTATGGTTTGATCTATCAATTTATGATAAACCATTCAAGAAATGTACAAGAAAAAGGTCTCTTCCCAAAGACACTAGAGTGTTTCTTATTTGTCTTTTCTTCATAAAGATCCAGGAAATTAATGAGTTTCTCAAATGTGTAAGGCATTCATATCCTGTTATGTTCTCTTGAAAGGAATTGATATTCCTTTGTTTTATAGAAAAAAGTGTGAAGATTCACAATTAATGGTGCTGTATGAGAATCAAGGCTTTACTGTAAAAAGAGGAGCATAAAAGTAAGTCAAAGGATCTTGTTCCTTAAAGCTTAATATAAGAAAGATCAGAAAGATATGAAATCACAGAATTATGCAGTAGTTGAGGTTGGAAAAGACCTCTGGAGGTCATCTTGCCCACATCGCTGGGCCATCTGGAGCTGGTTGCCCAGGACAATGTCCAAATGGCTTTTGAATATCTCCAGGGATGGAGGCTCCACAAAATCCTTAGGCAACCTGTGGCAGTGCTCAATCACCCTCACAGTAAAAAACTTTTTCCTAATGTTCAGAGAGAAATTACTTTGTTTTAGTTTGTGCCTACTGCCTCTTGCTCTGCCACTGGGCACCACTGGAAAAAGCCTAGCTCTGTCCTCTTTGCACCCTGCCTGCAGGTATTTATATACATTGATAAAATACCCACCAAACCTTGTCTTCTCCATGCTGAATAGTCCCAGTTCTCTCAGCTTTTCCTCATAGAAGAGGTGCTTCAGTTGCTTAATTATCTTAGTGACTCATCACTGGATGTTTTCCAGTATGTCCATGTCTTACTTGTACTGGGACGCCCAGGACTGGACATGGTATTCAAGGTATGTCTTACTCGTGTGGAGGAGAAGGGGAGGATCACCTCCTTCAGCCTGCAGGCAACAATCCCCCTAATGCAGCTCAGGATGCTGTTGCCTCTTTTTTTGCCATAAAGGCACACTTTTGGCTTGTGTTCAACTTGATGTCCACCAGAACACCCAGGTCCTTTCTTTTAATGAAAAAACCAGCCCCTGGAAAGCATATGCATGTTTATTGCGTGCAATAGTAGGTAAAAAGCTGAGCTCGCCACACCGCTCTGCTGATGTGCTTGTAGACTGCAGCTGCAGTGCCAGACGGGTGCTCTCCTTCACTTGGTGGCATTGGCTCCTGAAAAGGACTGGGAGTGGGAGCCTGCTGGGATGAGGCATTGAGATTGCTGGAGCTAAGCTGTGCCTCTGCACTTAGTGGCTTTCCACAGGACCCCTTCTATCAGTAGAAGGGGCATTGTTGGTGGCCAAGTTGTGTGGGTTGTTGTGCACTGTGGAGATATGCCCCAGGCCCTCTTTCTGACTATGTTCCTCTGGCGGTGATTGGACACATTACAGATGTGGGAACATTATGTCAGTAGTGACCTCGTGAGCACTGAGGAGAGAGGAAGAATCACCTCTCCCAACTTGCAGGCAACACCTCTTAATGCAGGACACCATTAGCCCTCTTTGCCACAAGGACTGGGTCATGGTCAACTTGGTGTCTACCAGGACTCCTGTGTCCTTTGCTGCCAAGCTGCTTTCCAGCTGGGTGGCCTCCAGCATGTACCAATGCATGGGGTTGTTCTTCCCAAGGTACAGGACTTTGTACTTCTTGTTGAACTGCATGAGATTTCTCTCAACCCATTTCTAAAGCTTATCAAGGTTCCTTTGGATGGCAGCATGATCCTCTAGTAACAGATGACTAATTTGGTATCATCTTTAAAGTTGCTCAGGCTACACTCAGCCCCATCCTCCAGATCATTAATGATGATGTTAAATTGGACTGGACCCAGTACTGACCCCTGGAGTACCCTGCTAGTTACTACCCTCTAATTAGACTTCATGACACTGATCACCACCTTTTTGGCCCAGCCACTCACCCAGTTTTCAACCTACCTCCCTATCTGCTTATGCAGCTCAATCATCAACAGCTTGCCTATGAGGATCTTATGGAAGACCATGAGGGTCTTATGGGAGTGTCAAAGGCCTTACTGAAGTCCAGGTAGACAATATTCATTGCTCTCCCCTAATCTACCAGGGCAGTAATTTCCTTGTAGATGCTTATCAAGTTGGTCAAGCATGACTTCCCTCTGGTGAATCCATGCTGACTACACTTGATGATATTTTCTTGTCCTTAATGTGTCTAGAAATGGTTTTGAGGATCAGGTGTTCCATCACCTTCCCAGGGATCAAGGGGAGGCTGACCTGCCTGTAGTTCCCTGGGTTCTCCGTCTGGCCTTCTTGAACATAGGAGTGACATTTGTCTTCATCCAGTTCTTGGGCTTTTCTAAAATTTGCCATGATTGATCAAAGATTATTGGGAGTGGCCTCACAATAACGTTAGCCAGCTCCCTCAGTACTTGCGGGTGCACCCCGTCAGGGCCCAGTTTGTTTAAGTATTCCTTAACCAGATCCTCTTTGACCAATGATACATCTTCCTTGCTCCAGCCTTCCTCCTGGTCTCTGGGACCAGGGATTCCTGAGAGCTGGTCTTGTTAGTAAACGACTGAGGTGAAGAAGGCATTCAATACTTCAGCCTTCTCCATGTCCTGTGTAACTGGGTCCCCCAACTTGTTGCGCAATGTCCACATTTTCCCTAGTCTTCCTTTTGTCACCTATGTTACCTTATAACATAAGTTATTTATCACCTTTAGCACTATGCAACTCATTAAAACACAGAACCAATATAGGCAGGAAGCACTGAAGCTGAATTCAGTTTTTAGACCTGAAGCTGTGGGGACAAATAAAGACAAAATAAAATTTCCAGGATGCTCTAAACTCCGGTGACAAAAATTACTCCTAGTCCCCGCAAAAAACCAAAAAAAGCTAGTAAAGCATTTGACTCAGTGCATCAACAAGCTCAGAAGATTTATATCTTAATGTAGGTAGTTTTGCTTTAGAAATCCTGCACTGATTGGCCTTTTTTCTTCTGAGGAGCTGTAAGACTTCGGTCTGGATTTCTTCTTGGGATTCGCCAACACTGGACACTTCCAAGATTCAGCTGGACAGGTGCTGGACCATCTTGTCTAGACTGCGCTTTTTCCAGGAAAGGTTGGACCAGGTGATCCTTGAGGTCCCTTCCAACTTGGTATTCTATGATTCCAGGATTCTTAGCTTGGAAGAACTGATTCAAAATAGGATCAAATCCAAAGGAGCTATATGGTTTAACTTATGCTACCATTACACTTTTGCTATTTTCAAAGGTAAGTTTATGCCCTGCTTATACGTTAAGATACCACAGAGAAAAGTTTCAAATAGCTTTTGGAAAACCTTAAAATTAATAGTTTTGTATATTCTTACAACTTGGTTATGTTGTTATATTCTGTCATACAACGGCCACGAGAATTGAAAGTTTAATGTTGCAATCAAACCAAGTACATCAAAATTAAGGGTAAAATACTGTTGCTAAGGTGAGTGGGTGTGAAATTTAGTGCACTCTGAAAATCTCCGGAGGGTGTGTTACATTTGTGTAGAGTACCAGACAAAGATCCAGTCTATAATAGCTTATGGAATGACACCAGCTAGCTTAGATGCAGTAGTTGGGTGTAAATGTCCCATGAAAAATGGTATTTAATTTTAAAATAGGGCTCTTTTTTAATCCACTTACCAAGTGCATATAACTGCACCATTGATTTTTTTAAGACATACTTACTTTTGCTGCTCACAACAACTTAGGAAGCCAACAAAAACCTAAAGTTTTCCTTTTCAATTTATAAAGTTTCACTGAAATCATAGAAAGATATGACAATAGAGAAAGAGCAGTTACTTAAATTTAGAACTCTTAGTTTAAATTTGCATAAGGAAATATATCAGGAACCTAAAAGACTGAAATATGATCCTACAAAGTATTTCACAGAATCTTCTCAGAACAAGATCAAGAGCAATTATAACAGAGGAATGTTCCAAAATAGACAGAAAAGGGATATACAGATGATTTTTAATTAAACACATCTATTTTCAGATTGATTTATCTTGTTCTTTGTAGACCACAATAAGAGACAGTGTTCAGACAGGCACTATTTCCTAATTTTTGTGTCTGTCCAAAGACTTGTCTTTTTATTCTATTTTGCAATTTTACTATCCTGCCTTAAGTTAGGACAGGCTGGGCGTTTAGATTTTAGACGTAGACAAAATCATTCATCTCTTCCCATGTAAATGGTTCATAGGAGACATTGTAAAATTGATGATTATTCTCTGGTGGAAGGCAACATGCTTTGAAATAAATATTTTAAGTAAAACATCAGCTACAGTATGTTGTTCAAACTACTTACATAATTATAGACTGGAAGTGGTACTAAGGTTCCTATTTATATGACTGATTTATAGTTACATTTTGGTGCAAATATTCCTGGTAATTTGTTAATCCTTAAGTGGATTGTTCAATTAGAGATGCACCAAATTTGCTAGTAACTCACATATATTTAGACATGAGGTTACTGTAAGTAATGAGGTAGTAGTAGTTTGTATTTAAGATGCTCCAGTGGTACAAAATCTGTGAGTATTTAAACATATATAGAAACAAACCTGTGAAAGTCTCACTTTGGCTATACATTGCCTGTGTGCTCACATAGCTTATAGCAGATTCTAATCCTAAGGCATGTGAATGTTGGTTTTTTCTTTTTAGTGTATCATTCAGTGTTCAATTATTATATTTCATTAGGTGGTATAAACATGATTGGTGGTCTGTTCAAATGAGTTTTAGAACTCAGCTGTTAGCAGAAATAGAGTGATTGATTTTATATTTTGCTCCAGCTTTGGGCAAATTTGCACTTTATAGCCTGCTTTGAATAAAAGGATACACAATGTATCCCAAAGCCAATCTGCTAAAAGCTTTTAAGCTTTTTTGATTAAAATTGGGGAAATGTTACTGCATTTTCAGAACGCAAAACATTTGCAACACAAGCTGAGCACTAAATAGAGTCAGTGTCAGAAATAGAGAACTCTGGAACCCCAAATGGAGATGGGAAGTAGCAGCGTGTGCTTGGTCTTTTCCAGGAACCTGTTTAGGCTCCGGGAATCAATCCCTGGTGATTACAGGACAGCTGAGATGGTTATCTGACTGTATGTCTGAAGAGTCACTGTTTTATCATGTATGGCCTGCTGAATATAAATAATGAGGAAGAAGTTTGCAAACCAGTAGAATAACAGCAGTATTGTCTGGAGTGTTGCATGACTGATCCCATTCTCTGGGTCTGCAGTATTTGGAGTAAGGAAGGATACTGGTATTAGAGAGGGTGTTTTGTCACCAAACACTTCTGGAGCGTGGAACACTTACTGAGATGCTGAAATATGGAAATATCATCCCTAGCTTACATTTGCTTTATCGTAGTTCTTGTAGCTTTCAGGTGGGTGATCGATAAAAAGCTGTTGACGCTACTGGTCTTCTTGCCATGAGTTAGGGTACTTTGTGGTGATGCAGTCATGTAACATGCAAAAAAACCTGAAGCTGTTTGTTTTTTTTTTTTTTCCTGTTGGGCAAGAGAAAGGAACATGTGCCATCTCTATCAGCCACAGATGGAACTACCCACCTTCAGCAGTAGCAGAAGCACAGGAAGTTCTCACTGCAAATATCAAACTTTAGTCCTCAAAAATGTGGAGCATTTTAGAGTTTTCCCAACTGTAACAGCTCCTCTGACTGAAAAATAAACACTGGAAGGTGCAGTATGTCCTAGTCCCCAAATGCAGCTCTTGTCTATCTGACAGTCTATCATGAGACAGTTAACACAAACTGCCACCCTGATCCAGAGCAGCTGTCTAATTACAATTTTGTTATTATTAATTACCGAGTAGAAAATCATTTGTAATTAGCTCAGACTAAATCATAGTTTAAACAGCCAAAAATTACATTACAAACTAAAGTGTAATTAAAGCACTACACTAAAGTGTTTATTTAAACCCAGTTTAGTTACTGCAGATTTTTCAATCAGGTTCTCAGGCTCATACATAGATGTAATTAGTCATCAGTACCGACAGCATACTGCATTTATTCATTAAGCATCAATATTGCTGAACAAATGTAAATAAAATTTAGACAGGAATTCTTTAAAGGGACAGTCATAGAAACATCTGGGTGAGCTAATGAGGCTGGGAATGATTTGAATGTTAATGAGCTTTCGGTGCTGCTCTGGTACCCATAGAATTTTTGAAGGCACACACTTTGAACTCCCACTATTTGCTCTGAGGTTTGCAAGCACCAGTGATCTTGTTTTTACTGCTGTGTCATTGCTAATATAGACTGCTTCAGTGGATCTATACATTCAGCATCCCTGCAGCTTCCCACCAAGTACACAGGATAAAAGTTTGAGGTCCTTCATGTTTGAGCACTGGAAAGGGAAACAGCATGCAGCAATGCCACTGACACTTCTTAAAGTAATTCATTTCATGTAGTGTAAATCAAAGGATCTTGGAATATACATTAAGACTATTGTAGGCAATTTTTTTTTCTTCAAGTTGTTGTGGAGTGAAACTAACATATCTCTTAGAGTGTGTCACAGTTGTTTCAGAAATCTGACACTAACTATACATTGCAGGGAGTAACTTCTGAGTTCATGGCTGAGAAATCAGCTTTTATCCTTGGAACAGTGTCGAGAAAAGCAACCTTGCTAGAGAGATGAACATACTCTGATATCAGGCTTTGGCTTCTATACATCCTTCCAGGGCGCTCTGGGATAGGATTTGGTGGTGGGCAATGGCAAGGAGTGAGATGTAACACATTCACTACGGACAGAATGAATGTGATTTCCCACATGGATATGGAGACTGCTCAGGAATAAATATCAGTGTTGATGCAAAAAAAAGCTATACTAGACTGGAGAGCTGTCTATTATTATCATGATAGCGTTGTGCTCTCCATGCTGCTTCAGCTCAGCTATTGACACCATAGTACAAACCTCTGAACAGCCCAGAGTTTTATTACAGAGCAAGTGTGCTAACAGTGGTGTTACAGAACAAGGGAAACTCCTGATATCACACTATTAGCTTCAGGGGTCTAAAAACCATAAATTCTTTTTCTACAGCCCTATTTGACACCTTTATGCTAGCATCGAGGGAACCTTTCAGGAGTCATGTGCTCAGGTGAATAACTGCTGTAACAGCTTTAATATACATACTCATCCCATCAGGAAGAATCTGTTCTTGGGTTAATTCATTGCTTGTTGCAGTAAGGTCTGCACTTTAGAAAAGCTTGTTGCTAAGTCTGGAACACTGATGGTAGTCCACAGTTTTGCCTGTCAAACACAGCAGAGCTGTCCATCTCCATGACCTCATTGCAGCTAGAGCAAGCTGGAGGACTGGTTTGAGCTTTGAGCCTCCAGAGAAATTAATGACCATCATTACATTTTGTTTCTGGTGCAAAGTATACCTTTTCCTACTAATCTTCATTAGTGTAAACAGGCAGCGTAAATGTATTTAATAAAATATATATTTACAATTCACACTAGTAAGTTCAGTGACTATCCATGAAGAAGACTTAATGAACAGAGACTTTTACCAATATCACCATGTATACTGCAGAAACTGGTTCCTTGATGAAATATTGAGCATCATAAGCAGAAGACCAGCAAAGAAAGTTGTACATCTGAAGGTGTGAAAGATTTCTCGGATATAAGAAAGGCTTAACAAAGGTGCTATCTATCCTGCTTGAATAGGTAGCTAAATTATTTCAGGAGAGTAAAAGCCACCAAGTCAGGTGTCTATAATCTAAGGATCTGGGGAAAGTGATCTGTTTGGCTCTGCCTGTCAGCCAGTTGAGATGTTTTGGCTGGAATATTTACAGTGCAGAACCAGGAACTGTCAAGGCAGTAATGGCCTTCTTTTCCCTCATAGTTTGGGCAAATCTGAGCTCTTACTAGGAAGCTTATAAAAGAAGCCTAGGAGAAGTTTGCAGATATCCTGGTAGCTAAATCAATTGTTTTAAATGCAGTTCCCTTTTCATTTAAGTTCCAAGAACCCCAATTTTGTTTGTGCTTCTGTATCTCATATTTTCTATCTTCCTACACAAAGTAGGTAATAAACAATGTCTTGGACAAGAACAGCAAATTAAACTAGTCTTGCTTGTCAGGTTGAGTAACTGTAACAACCACTTTTTTTTAATGCAAGCCCGTGCAAATCATAATATGCAATGGACTTCCTAATTTTAAGCAAATGGAGGTCAGTTGTGAACTTTATGTGAAGAATGTGGTTTCAGTTTTGGTAGACCAGTTGAATGGAAACCATGCTACCTGCCTTTCAAAGTTAAATCAATTAAATTATTATTTCAAACCTTTGTTGCAACAAAGTACTTGAAATGGATGCTTAATTCTACCTGTGTTCAACACTTTGTGCATATTTAACTTTAAGCACATGTTGAATGTATCTTTTTAAAAGGAAAATGTGTTTTCCTCAAGAAAATTAGCAATCACATATGGTATTTGGTGGGGTTTTTTGAAGGTGAGAATGTTTACCTGCTTTCAGATGACACTTTCTTTTCAGGTTCCCTCAAGTTTTTTGACAAAAATGATTCCCACAGAATGGCGTGTTCTACAAATTATCAATAATACTTATGAGAGTGGATAAAGGAAAGAGAAGTATGTCTAAAAATTTTACTGGGCTTCTGCCTGATTAAAATTAGAAAAAGAATACTTGGTCCATCAGCTGTTTAAGGGTTAAATAAAAGCCTTGTTATTGAATTATAAAGACTTAGTTGATTATAAAAATCTATACAACTTTAGGCCTTTAAATGCAAACAGTAGAAATAGTGCTTCTCTCAATATTCATCTTACTGTGTGTCTATTTGCTGATGCTAAAGTGAATTTGACATAATGGTAAGTAGTTCAAACAATCTATATTGCTGGAAGCTTTCCCTCACAAACTATTGATTTTCCTACCCCATCTGCAGCATGCTCAGAAACACTTCCCATTCTGTTTACCATTCTGTGCAGCTAGAACACATCGTTTCACACTGTCTAATGGAATTAAGCAAAACTTTGAAGGCATTTTTCTGGAAAACTTGATATATTTATTTGTAGTTCAGCGTACTGGGGAGAAAAGCCTTGCTAATTTAGCACCAAAACCGCAACAAGGTTTTATTTTGGTAACCTCCTGTTTTGTTTGGGGAGAAGCACTGGTGTTACCACACAAGGACAATATCCTGAGGAAAGCTCAAAGGACTTTCACTGCAGATTGAAACTGGCTGAGATTATCCCCTCCATGTCATGAACACTCAGGGTTAGTGGTGAGCACTGGTAGATCAGTGTGATATGCCTTTACACAGAGGATTGTATAGGATGGTTGTCCTACCTGTAATTTTAAATTCCTATGGGGTAGGGAAGGAGTTGTCCTGAGAAACTTGAGAAATTCCACAGGGAGTGTGAGCTCTGCTGGAGAGTGAAACCTCTCAGATCACTTGAGGATCACGTTTGGAACCATCCACTCTACAGGTTGTGCCACAGCGACTTTTGATAGCTTGGCTGTTACTGTGAAACATTGTACATACATGAACATAAATGTATAAGGAGTGTAAAGTGTGAGAGAGTGTTAAAAGAAATGCCATTTCCAATATATACAGTTGTGCCATGGTTGAGTTGCAAGTGGAATTTGTTTGGAAGAGCTATTATTAGTGCTGCTTTGCTAGATCTTTTAGAGAGTAGGTGAGCTGTTTCGGAGGCCTAGTGTCTTCCACACCTACTTGGGTAGGCTGGTTATTCATAAAATGCTCTAATAAACCTTCAGCAGCACCTTGCTTTTTGGTTATGAGCAAATCGTCATCTCATTTAGATGAAGCATTATCTATTGCAGGTCTGCTTCCCCACCCCCCACCCCCATCTCTCCTTGATGCATTGAGACTTTGTGTACAAACTGATATGAATCTCACTTTTTCTGAACACCTCTCTCAACTTCAAACATGGATGTGTAATTTATCCCATTGGGAGATTTCCAGGAAATGAAAAAAAAATGGAGTTTATTGATACTACACATAAAATATGTTAAAACTCCTCAGAACTTAAAGCAGAGAGAGACTTTTATTCTGTTGAGAAAAACAGGCCTATGGATGGGGTTTTTAGAGCTGGATGTTCCAGACATGTCTGAAATGTTACCCATATGATCAAGTGCGCTTTGTTCAGCAAATGAGAAAACAGGCTGATGGGAGGGAATGTGAATGCTGCAAAATAAACATGAAGAAGACAGCTGCTAAAGCACTTTAAAACATTAAAGAAGACTTTCAAAAAGATCTCCGTGCAAGTTTTCCAGATGCTTTTGGATGACAAAATAATTTTGTAATGTTGCTAGTATACTGCAGTTTTTTTTACAAGGGCAAGGGAAGGATGTCTGGACAGACAACTGAAGTGGTTTTTGCATTTTCCTTGTGTTTTGGGCATGAGGAAAAGAGCATGTTATAGTGTGATTTACTTCTTTCAGGGAAGATATTTATGGCAATATGGTATAACTGTGTTATTTATATCTGTTCATTTGTTTGTATCTATCTTTTCCATATCTGTATGATTTGTTGTACTGTTGCAAATTAATTCTGATCTATAAATAGGAATATATATGCACATATTACTCTTGCTGAGGTTTACAGAGGGAAAGAAGTAATTGCCTTCTGGCTTGAGAAAGGGACCATTAAGTAGCATTATTGCCCACTGGAGATCACTATTTTAACCAAACAGTGCAATGGTTTTACCTATAAACCAGAAACTCTAGTCTATATATGTTTTATTATACCTTTTAAAAATGTGTTTTCCTGTAGCTTCAGCTACTTTCTACTTGGGCTTTCTTTTAGTTTGCTCACAGCATTCAGTCCTACAGGCTGGCAAATGTTTTTCATCTTTTACACATTAATGGGGTTTATAGGCAATAGTAGCTATTTCTCTTATTTTATTTTTTTTTAGTATTTACTTCAGCTATTCCCTCAGATTAGGTGAAGTTAAAGATGAAAAGGAAAATAGCAATACACTGTAATGTTAAAATAATTGTGTACTTTTCTTTCTGGTATAATTTTTCCCAGAATCACCGAAATGCTGGTTGGAAAAGACCTACATGGTCTTCAGCCCAGACTCCTGCAGGATTGTCACCAACACTAGATCAAGACAGTCATAGTGTTGTCTAGCTGAATGTGGAAAACCTCTGAAATTCCATGGCTTCCACAGGAAGTTTTCCTGTGTTCTGCTACCCTTTGAATGAAATGTTTGGTTTTTTCCTGATACTCAGCCTGAACCTCCCAAGTCCCTATCCATGGTCATTTCCCCTTGTCAGGTTGTCCGATGCCACCATTTCCTGCATAAATAAATAAATATTGTATGAGTAAATTGGGAACTGTGTAGAAGTGCAACTAGTAAAAACATCCATGCTCATCCATGCAAGCATCATCTGTAAAAGCATATAGAACCAATATCCTATTTTCTCACAGGCTGTACTTGAAATTCAGTAAGGTACTGAGAACTGTAGAAGCAGAGAGCTGATAATGTAACTGCTGCTATAGTGCTTAGAAAATCATAGACTTCTTGACTTTGTTATTTGCATGATGCCCTTTTGCACAGACATGACGTTTCTTATTTCTTAGCTGTTCGGTGTGTATTCACAAATAATGTTGCTGGGCAATTACAATGATCTTACCGCTCCATTTCCTGAGTCTCTGGCAAACAGGAAAATGTGAATGTTGTCTTCTACCACTTGAATGCGCGATAAACTGCAGTAGGAGAAATCATTATTATTACCAGTAGAAAGTTTAGTGGTTTATTTAGTGGGTATTTCCTGGGCATTTGAAATAATGATTCTGATTAAATAAGCATTTACTAATGTAAATAATAGGACCAGCTCTTAGGAAAGGTGGGCATATTTTTAATCAGAAGACTGGGGCCATGTGTGGGCTGAACTTTCACCTGAGTCTTGGAGTTGCATTTCCTTGTAGTGACATAAGTGAATTTGACAAACATATTTAGACTGTACATCAATTCTGGGAATGTTCTGATCTATTTTGGCATAAAAACATATATATAATATCTCTCTGAAATAAGACAGTTACCAGATTTTCACAATTGTTGTATTTAGTAACAAGTATCAGTAGCAGGCCGTACAGTTAATTTGGCTTAATATGATTTTCCATACTCCTAAGAACTAGCTTAGATTATAATCTTTACCCACACTGTCTTGTCCAGAATAGAACATTTCATTATTCAGACTAGGAGAAAATTGCTTCCTGGTGCTGATCAGCACCAAAGCAAATTTTTTATGTGGACATGTATTTTTTTTTTACTTTAAATTAAAAAAGCTAATGTTTTTGAGAAAGGGAAATACAGAACAAATATTTCAGGGGGGGGGAAAGAAAAAATGCTTTCTAATAGAAGTGTCTTTCATTAGCAAAAACATTTATGAAACACTATTGTTACAAAGACAAAAAATAAGTCTCCTGAGTCTTGAGCAGAGAATAGTGAACACAAGAAGAATTAAAACCAGAAAAGTAAATTTTGTCGCTTAACATGCAGGCACGATTAAAAATATCAAAGAGTAAAAAAATACATTAAAAATGGTTTGTTGCAACAGGCTTCAGAAAAAAAAAATAACCAAATGTTTGTTGTATGTCACAACTCATATTTTTTCATCCGCAACTGAAAGCACCATTCTATGCCTGTTCTCAGAGTAAGATCAGAATAAATAGATGTCTTTGTGTTGTGAACTCACTGTTACAGAACTATTGGCATGGGGGACAATTTACTAAAAAGTGCTCAGTGCTACAGGACAAGTGTATGAAGTGAATAAATTAGTGGGAAAATCCAGGCACTAACAGCAGACACGCCATGTACAGCAAGAAAATGGAGGCAGTATACAGCTGTGCTTATAGTTTGACTTCAGATGCTGTACTAGATTTTGTTGTGTGAACACTTTTGTGGAGAAGGAACTCCTCAGATCAAGCTTAAAAGCCTGAAGTACATTGGGCCATCTCATTTGCATGTTAAGAAATCCCTGATTTGTCTAGAATTTACAAAACACGGGGTATGAGAAAATATTCTGCATATTCAAATACGTCATTCTTCCATCTAGGTTTGTAAACATTTTATGTATTTTTGTTTTTTACCATCCTCTCTTTTTTGCCAACCAATTTCTTACGTTGTCATTCACAAGTGACAAAATGTATTTTGTTTTGATTATTGCTGGATCAAATGTTCAATTCAATTGCTTTTCACCTTTCATTCTTTCTGTCTCTAAAGGTATAATTCAGGTCCAATGTCAGATTGCAGCTCAGTGCTCATCAATTCCCTGCACTTAACCACTTTTAGGAGGACAACTTCATGGCTATGATGATGAATAAACAATCCACAGACCTAAGTGTTAGCAGTACTGTGAAAACAAATAGCTGATACATTTCTGATACTGGTGAGATCCAAATTTACTTTGGGGTCATGCTAGCAATCTATGCACATAGACTTCTCTTCAAAAACACAGAACAGCAAAACTGTGGATAGCCACAAGATAAGTATTACCACATACAACAGTAAGATCAGGTTTAATAAAGTAGGTCTATTTTGCAGAGTAAGCTTTTCTGCTTTTAAGTTCAACAAGTCAGTGAGGAACATGACAGGAACAGATTTAATTTGATGCCAGAAGATACAGGATTTATCTGAAATAGTTACCCTGCTATTCAAAAGGAATAAGCCATTACCATAGCAACTCTGTATCACCTGACCCTCATACACAGACCGGGCCAGATTCTGATCTCAGTCTTGTCAATGTAAATCTGAAATAAACCCCATATGAATGATGAATGAGTGTGTATTACATGGAACATTGTAGCTAGAGACAGCCTAGGCCATCACATATGATAATTATGCTACCCTCTAGCATGAATTCATGTGATATATTTCAACTAACCAATGTGTAAGGGTTATTCTTTTCCAGGAAAAAATGAGAGGGGATAGTAGGTATTCTGTTAAAGTTGGTTATAAAAGCATTACTATTTTAACATATCTTGGAATGTACTGAAGTTTTTCTCAAATAAATAAAACACATGAATTGCACAGCAAAGGATTTGCAAATGAAGGCTCTGATCCTGCACAGGTATTGGTACAAGTTTAAAATTATGTGCTTGCACACCTCACTGCACAACTTCTAATAAGCTTTACAGAAAACAGTCTACAAGTCTTTGGAGGACTGGGTCTTAATTTAAGATCAGACATAACAAGGGAAACTACCATGACTGGAGGAGAAGTAAAAAAACAAAGAGAAACACTTCAGCACGTATTTCTTGTCTGATGGAGTTGGGGAAAGGGCACCCTGCTAAGATGGAGAGCTGCACTGTCATAAAGCACAGCCATGAGCAGAGTGTCTGACACATAAGAGGAGTGCACCCAATGGTTCCGGAGTTACCATTGTAGCTACAGTAAGCAGCTGCTCTGCTGGGCTGGTGATGAGGCACAGCCCTGCTGTAGTCCTTGGGAGCCACTGTTCGTGCCCACTGGCTGCCCGTTCTAGGCACACCTGAGCTTCAGGGTGCTCAGGAAGAAAGGAAAGAGAGCATGCTGGACATGACATTCACCCAGTCTCCACATCTGCAAACTTTCTAGATCTGGCAACTTGCCAACACTATACTTTGCTGCAGACCTGAAGAGCAGGGGGTCTTCCCTTGAAAGGCTTGACTATGCATGGCAGACACAAAAGCAGCTGAGTTTTTTTGAGAAGGCTAACCCTGGACTGCTCTTAATATTTTCGTACAAGAGTCTGAGTCCCAGAAATCCCTCATATATAAGATGACCACGACTGAATCATAGGTTGTATTGAAGATTAGTCAACTCCTTTCCTGGGCTCTTATAGAGTGCAGTAACAGCGAATACTACTTAGGTACTAAATACCTCCATATATTTTGTAGACAGTAGCTTTTAGAGTGCAGAGTAAACTGCTAGAGGACAGAAACAACCAACTGATAATAATGAGATTGAGTGGCAGAGTAGGATTGAATGTCAGAGAGAGATGAAAGAAATGTTATGAGGCATCAGACTCCAACTACAGCCTAGTCTGGCAGCTGTCCCATGAATAGTCCCATTACTTCATCTAGAACCACATCCAGAGGTTAGAGAGCCAGAAATCAATAGCGATAGCTAATTCCAAGTTTGTGTGTCTGTAGTAATAGAGAGCTGTCTACATGGCTTTAAAAGTCTTTAAAAAGAAAGACATCAAGTTTAGCTCCCTTTACAGCAGCAGAAGTTGCTGAGAAGGTTCCCTTTCTTTTTGAACAGTTGTCTTGAAACGTTAATGCATGCATATGTACTTAAAGTATAGGGAGAGGAAATACCTGGGCAAATCTACCATTATGTTCAATGTGCTCAAAACTTTTTAGATCCTGCCTTGTTTCTTCATGTGCACGTGTGTGGAGACAACCTTAAGAGCACATCTGGAGCAGTGAGTGCAGACCTGCAGCTTCCAGTTCCCACATAAACCTGTGCACATTTACAGAATGAACCACTGCATTTGGCTCTGCGTAAGCAATGGTGCTTTCCACACTGCACTTTTCTCCTAGTAATGAGGTCCACCCTGGTTAATGCTGCACAGGTGAAAGGATAAAAAGATGTTGCTGAATGATTGAAGATATGATGATATCTCTTTACTACAAATAAGAAGCCCATGTACAGCCAGCAGCTCTCTTTAATTTGCAGCATGTTCTGAAAATATGATTGATACACAATCAGTGTGTGGCTTAGGTGCTGTCTTTCACTATCATGTATTTTTCATATTGGGGTGGGGCACAAACCTCTATTATTTTATTTGCTTCCTTTTCAGTCCTACCCGACACAAAAGTACATCAGGCTAATACTTCAATGATTAATTCTCCTGACTTTCATTTGAGGCTGATAAAAAGTGCTAGTGAGTGTGCCTTTGAGAGCCATGTAAGGAGTAAACCTTTAAAGAGCTTTTATTTCTGATGCATCATCTCAAATTATCTTGTTTACCCTCTGAATTCTGAGCAGGTACCATTACCACACTCAGTTGTCCACATCACTCTTTTGAAGGGAAAATTAATTCTGAATTACTGGCCCTATAAATGCCTACTTCTTCACATCATCTGTCAGCAAAATAGGCAGACAAAAGCTGGCTAAATGGATTTCTGTTAGCTGCAATTCAAAAGGAAAGGGACAGGTGTTGAATGAAATTTCTTTTTCCAACTGCTAGTTAACAATACATGTAGGAGAAGTTTAATTGCTTGCATCCACCTGCACCCTTGTCATTTCTTGGCTTTATTGATTTTAATGAAAATATTAAGTGCACTTCAGGAGCAGCAGCTAAGTGACATGTTGATTGAAATATACAGGAAGACGTATAATGGAAGCAAGCTATTACAGTTTTAATAGAATCTGAAAGAAGTAACATCTAGAGCAGCATTTCCCCCTGCTATTCTTATGCATATAGCAAGTTCTGAGATGAATAATTGGAAGCTAAATAAATGTTTGGTTGTTGTTAAAGAAGCCTTTCACCTTAACAATCTAATTTTTGTTGAATAAAGTGACCCAGGATTTTTGGCTTATTTTATGCCATTAGGTGCCCTTCAGGATGCCACATAAACACAACAAAATATGTGTATGAACACTATCCAAATCATGACAGGTCAGCATTGTAGACAATGACATCTTTGTTGTGGAGACATCAACAGCAGCCTTTCTGTTTCAGTAAGTCCATGTAAATGGCTTGGAGTTTCTCTGAAACTGCTTTCTCAACTCTTATTTTTAGAGGACTTGGGATTTAATGGAGCAAGCAATATAAAAGCAACTGCATCAGCTTTGGTTCAGGAGTACCATTCAATGAAAATTATATTTTCAGTTCTTTTTATTCAAGTTTCTTCCTTGTTATACTTGGTGTAGGTAAAGCTGGCAAAGAGTTGAGATACATAAATCCCTTTGACTGAAGAAAGATTTGGTGTCTTGTCCATAATAAAAGTTCCTTAAAGAATATTAATGTATGTTCGTCATGAAGGTAGGTGCTCAGATTCTTCTCCCCCTGTTTCAATGAGTCTTACATGTTTTGAAACCACAAATCCCACACAGCTGCAAATCCCAAACTAAACTATTTTACACATTTAAAAATCCACTTCTGATATTCTTAATCACATTAACTACCACAATTTTCATACCTTTAGGATCTCTAGTCAGAAACCAGTGTCTCTTGTTGCTTCGTGCTCCACAAGCACAGATCAGAAAATGCTGCTACTGAAAAGGGCTCACAATCTAAGCATAAGACAAGACAGAAAAGTTAGTAGAAAACAAAGAAACAAGTTTTCATAATTGGCAAAGGTCAGCACATAAACTCTCTGCTTGTCTGTCAAATTCTTTTGTAGGACTTGTGGAAAAGCACACATTTGGGTCATGGGTAAATCCTCCCCAGGGCAAAGAGTAGGATGATGCAGAAAGGTCTTTCCTGAACATTTAATAACGCAGGAATGACCACACTGAGCCCACTATCCTGACCTTGTTAATAAGGATGCCTATAAGAACAGAGCAAATGCACAGTATTAACTTCCCATGAATAGTCTCTCAGACTCTGGGAAAGAATTTTCCAACAGAGATCTTATCTGGGGATGCCTTGAATGATTTTTCTTTCTTCAACTTGCCTAATGACAGTCTGAACACCTGCAAATTTTGAACCCTCACAATATTTCCACAGCATTGATACTGGAAGAAGCACCTCCTTGAATTAGGTTTAAACATGCCAGTATCATTTATTGTGCCTCTTACTTGTCCTGGAAAAGACATTCCCTGTCAGGCCTTTCCAGATTTTGCAGCCATCTTCCATAGCTGAAAGGTCCTTATATAAAAATCACTTTGTATGTAACTTTGACAGTCTTTGGTACTTTTTGGTACCACTTTTCCAGTTCTAGAATACCTCTTGCAATATGGAGAAGCTAGAAATATGCACAGTGCTTAGAGTTACTAGCAGAACAGAGATTTATGGAGAGACATAAAGATACTTTTCATTTGTTCTCTGTGCATTTTCTTAATGACTGACTGCTAGTATTCTAGTTGCCCTTTTAATGACTAGTAAGTATTGAGTCAACATTTTCAGAAAACAGCTTTTATAAATTCAAGACTTTTCTTCTCACTACTAATAATCTAATTCCAAACTTGTTTCATAAGATCTGGACTTTTTCTCCTGTGTACATTACTTTATGTTTATCTGCACCGAGCTTCATTTGCCATTTTACCCCATTATTCAGGCTTTCATACAGCTCTTACTAAGTAGCTTTTGTCCTTACCAGCTTGGAAAACAGTATCATTGCTGTCTTTTCTGGCTCAGCTACAAATATGCTGAGCAATACAGACTCCTGTGGGTTCCTGCTAGTGAGCTGCTTCCTACTTTTTCTTTTCTAACTTTTGTTAGGTATTTTTACTTTTATTCCAAGAGTACCTTAGTTTCTTTATCAGACATCAGTGAAGGATTTTATGAAATGTCTATTGAACACCATCAGATCTATCTCATCCCTGTGCTTAGTGTCTCTTTTAAGACATTGCAATAAATTAGGGAGAAGTTATTTCCCTGTGCAGAAACCAGATTGATTCTTCTTCTATGTATCACATTTAGTCATGTAGCTTATAATTATTCTTTAGATTAATTGCTATTTGTCTGTCAGATATACACGTAACGCTTCCTGGTGTGTAATTCCCAAGATCTTCCCCGTGACTTCTTTAAAATTTTTTTATCATGTGAGCCACCATCTATTCCTATGACACTAACAGAGTTTTAAATGAGAGATTACATGTTGCAGTTAGTAGCTTGGCTATTTCATCCTTGAGTTCCTTTAAAGCTCTTGGGAGAATACCATCTGGTCCTTGTGATTTGTTATTTTTCATTACAAGCAAGTGGGATGTGCAGCTTAGACTGAACATCTCAATAGTGAAGATGATAGAAGAGGAATAGGTTGGGAGTAATGGAAATATCTTAAAAGTAATGATAAGCAGTTTATGGTTGACATAAAAGGCAATAGAGGAAGATTCAATGAGAGGGATATGGTCAAAGAGGTGGTTTCAGAGGATGATCTTCACAGGAAACCTTTGAATAGATCTGAATGGGTAAAATTTGACAATGGTACAGAAAAGGACACAGAACAGTAAAGATACAATGTTAGCAGAACCTGGGCAATGAGCTGAAAAAGCACACTAAAAAGACTGTGTTTATAAAAGCTGTGGGGAGAAATTCTGTATATGAGAGCTTGATTGACCAAATTATTTTGTGAGAGTTTGTCAGAACCTAACCCATAAGAAGAATTGGTTAGATGAAAGGGTACTGCCTTGGTATTGTAGTCTGGCTGCTATTTGCTGAGATTGACAGAAAAAGGGAAGGTTGTAAAAGCATAGGAACTGAGGCACAATAGCTTAAAATGAAGGAGGGCTGTCTGCGTGCAGAGTCATACAGAATAAAGAAAACTCATGACTGAACATGGGTGGGATCTCCAGGGAGTCCTAAAGAAAAGTTAATTGAAAGTAATGGACATTGCATTTAGTAATGCTGAGGTTGTGCTTTATTTGTCAAGTAAAGTACTGTTATACTTAGAAATGCTTTGCAAAGGCGGTTTGTTCATGTCAGTCATAAGTCTTTTGAAAAGCTGAATTACAAAAGAGGAGCTTCACTCACTTCATGTGCTTCTGGGTAACTGTGAATTTAAGCTATGTAAGAAAACTGGGAAATAGGCCCAGGACATCTGTACTGTATATTCCAGTTGTTGAAAGGGGCAATGGATAATGAAACTGTGACTCGGAAAATCACTGAGGATATAAAAGACTGTCTGGCTATGCTTTAAAATTCAAACTATTCCTGACACCCTTTTGGTGAGTGGTCAGTAATATGCATTCAGCCAGATCCTGACCAAAATCGCCATCTTCATTTTCTGTTCTTGAAAGAGTCTTAATAAGAAAATGCTTCATCTCGGTTCACAAGTAGCTATGCTTCAGTATGGAAAAAATTATTTTACAAACATTGTAGACATTGTTATTTATAATCAATTGCCTCTCACTCATGTTAAAAATCTAACCATGTGGACATGGGAAAGAAAAGGATTCCAAAAAAGCCATACAACAGTAAACAAGGCTATCAGGAAACAAATTGAACAAACAGGAAGAGTTGCCATGATTGTTCCATGTAAAATCCAAACTTGAATAAGCAGGTATGAGAAAAGTAGGGGGAAAATACAGACATAAACAAGATAATTCTTGCAAAATGAGAGAAAAAAAATATTATCCTTTCCATACATACCAGTTTGTGGAAACATCCAAACACATATGCCTGTCCTTTTCACACAGCCATTGGAGGGAGAAGAAATTTTTGCAGGCAAATAAACTTTTTTGGAATACTGCATGCTTTTAATTTGCTTTCCACAGCTATATTCTTGTTCCTACAGAGGCATGTCTCATGCAAGTGAACTCTTTAAAAAAATATGAAGCCCTAAATCTTTTCGTCGTATGATTTCCTAAACATCACTTGCACTTACTACATTGTCAGCATATTATAGGTGTTCACATCATCAGATTCTAACTGGGTCTCCTGACAAGACTAAATAGAAAGAAAGCAAATCTTATGAATTCATAAGAAGCATGACAACTTTGGAGATAGGCAGATTACTAATTTTGAAAAGAATATTAATTTGGTAAATCTTGAAACAAAATCCAAACTATCATGTATACTAAAGACATCCAAGTTTGGATATGATTCTGAATAAATTTGGATGGGTTTGTCTTCAATATTATAGTGGAATCAGCTTTTCCTTTTTCATCTTCTCTTTTGCAAATGTTAGTTTTGAAAATGACATTGAATTCAGCTGGTCAAAAAGTTTTTTGCATTCCTATTGCCAAATGAAGTCATAAAGTATATTTCAAAATACAAGAGACAGCTACTAAGAAGAAAACCAAGCAATAATATAATTTATTTAGAAAGAAATTTTAAAGGAGAAATATTTCTGGCATTCTAATTGCCATGGTTGACAATAACTTTATCTTGTGATAATGTGAGCATAGCATTATGGGTTATATCTTTTTTGACTTTTAGGTACCTTGTTAACACTCAAGGACTGTGGTAGTTAGGTGAGATTTTTTTTTTTAAAAAAAGGTTGGATTTTGAAAGTTCAGAAGCTTTTCTATTGTTTTCATTGGTACTATAGTTTTCAATACTGTGTCTTACTCTGCACTGGTCATCAATGACTATTCTAAAAGGAGCAGATACTCAGCCTCTGATATAGTGTATTGGTGCAGCGTTATCAAAAATGAGCTGTTCCTTTTAAGTTTAGAATTTTCTCTTTGGGAGCTCAGACCATTTTTTTAGCGTGTTTCACAGTGAATTTCTTATACACTGAAGTTTAAGTCCACACAACAGATGTTTAAATATTTGATCAGAATTTGGAGGACTTATTTTCATGTATATTTTCTTTTTCCCTAGCTGTAGCTGTTACTTTGATTTTGTTTGGTTTTAATCTGCGTTAATTTTAATTCTCAGGAAAGTCCAAGGTAGTAACTTTGACTCAAATATTCTCGTGTAAACCTCAACATTTGTAGCTCCCACAAGGTTACTCTTTTGCTAAATTCAGGACAACTAATGGCCTAGCTAGAAAGAGAGGTATAGGGAATCTGTTGTCCATTTGGGCTGATGATTTGTATTTTGTAAACGGTAAGGGAGATGAAATAGAGTTCTTTCTAGTGTCTTGTGCAAATGTGTTCAGCGATGTGTTGGGTCATCCATGGTGTGAATCAGAAAATTTACTCACCTCCACATTAGCAAAAATTATCTTCTCCAGCAATGGGATAATAAAATGCTTCTACTTCTCTGGGGTGTGGTGCTGCAATCACCATCCAACTCTTAAAGCTCAGCCACAAGCCATCAAAAGATTTATTGTGGACAATACACATTCCTATGAATCTAGGTAAGTTCATTGGTTTGGATATTACAGTATAAGAAATCTCAAAAGCAAGATCTTGGAACAGCCTGTATTGTCAGCAAATGAAAACTGAACTCAGTTCATACCATTTTCGTATGATATTATTTAAGATCATGTAAAATAAATTCTGTAAATCACTATATTAACACAAGGAATAGAAGTATTTTGATTTATAGCTACATCTTACTTGGGAAAATTCCCCTGCTGACTGTGCCCCCAAATATAGACAACCTGTATACAAATGAGAAGAAAATAAATTAAAATCTAAATACTGTAGATTGCATTATCATGTCTAACTATTTCTATGTGTCATTTAACTCCTAAACTCAGAACAGAAGCTGGTATTTAGCCAGTTTTAACTACATGTGATTTTTTTCACTATTTACAGAAATCTTTTGAAAGCAGAAAACCAGGTTTTTAAGAGTTGCATATACATATCTCCTGGCTCATACAGTTGCATTGGTTTGCCGGATTTTTTAGTAAAATAATAGCAAATTGTAATTACACTCAACCTCTCCAACCTCTCTCTGTTATAAAAGCTGATGTTCTGGAGAAAAAGAAAAAAAGTGTTGTCTGGTTTTTAGTCCTGAAAAGCAAAGACTTATCAGCTTTATCTGCCAACCGCTGGCTCACAAAGGTTTGATATATATATTTTGCAGTTAGATATGCATGAAAAAGATGGGATTTGGGATCTATTTAATGACTCATATCCTTTCTAATATTAATTAGTAATAAGATATGATTCTATCAGACATGTGGTGTCTACTGTGCCTTAATTGTGCAAGAATATATGTGTGCAAAAATTCTAACACTATTAAATATAAGCTAACAGACTACAAATGATTTTGTTTATTTCAGTAAGTAATGCTAGAGAAGGAAAAGTTAGTCTTAGCAAATACCTTTTTGCTAGCTCTGGAGATCAGCTACAAGCAAAGCACTCTCATGTGGAAAAAAATAACACCCATTGAAGTATCCAATGAATATTTCATAGCACTTGTGACTTGCAGAGTTTTCTAACATGTCTCTTTGTACTATAGTCAGCACTGGGTTAGAGAACATCATTTTTACTTATATCAGTAAACATCAGTCACATACAAAAGAGGACATTTGAAATTGAAATGTAAGCCACACTTGAACCCTATAAATTCTTTTTTGGAGAAATCTTCTGGGTTTTCATTTTGGAAAAACACCAGGGGCTTTTATGGACCAACTTTAGAGAACCTGAAATGTCGTTTCTGTCATTTTTAAGATAAAAAAGCAACCATTTAAAGAAGGTTTTCTCTCTTCCTGTCATTTACTTCCTTTATAAATTAATAAAATGTTATTTATTGTACTGTACCCTGTCTCTCTTGCATTTAGTAATTTCCCTTTGTCATGGTTTAACCCCGGCCCGCAGCCAAGTCCCACACAAATGCTCGCTCATGTCCTCACAGTGGGATGGGGGAGAGAATCGTAAAAGTGAGAAAACTCATGGGTTAAGATAAAGACAGTGTAATAAGTAAAGCAAAAGCTGCGCACGCAAATGAAGTAAACCAAGGAATTCATTTGCCAATTCCCATGGGCAGGCAGGTGCTCAGCTATCTCCAGGAAAGCCGGGCTCCGTCACCTGTAATGGTTTCTTGGGAAGGCAAACATATCCACTTTGAACATTCCCTGCCTTCCTCCTTCTTCCACTGACTATACATGCTGAGCATAACGTCATATATAGTATGGAATATCCCTCTGGTCCGTTGGGACCAGCTGTCCCAGCTTTGTCCCCTCCCAGCTTCTTGTGCTTCCCCCCCCCCCCCCCCACCTGCTTGCTGGTGGGGTGGGGTGAGGAGCAGGAAAGGCCTTGGCTCTGGGTAAGCCCTGCTCAGCAGTAACTAAAACATCCTTGTTTTCAGCACAAATCCAAAACATAGCTCCATACACGCTACTATGAAGAAAATTAACACTATCCCAGCCAAAACCAGCACACCCTTCCTTTCCAGACTACATCTTTTCTGTATTTCTCATATACTAAAACTACCTTTAATTGGAGTAAATTAACATGTCACTAATTCAAAGAAAAATAATATTACAGCAAAGTTATAATGATAATATCTTTTAAGGAAATAGTAGAAATCCAGGGAGCTTTAAGAAAACTTAGGGAAGATAAGGTATGGAAATGCACAATTAATGGGAGATGGAAACCTTAAATCTATCCTGCAGTCAAAGATTGTATAATAGTACTAACACATAGTAGCAGTTGTAGCTTCTTTCTACAGAAGAAACTAACTTTTAAAGACAAATAAGATTAAAAAATTACATGACTGCCTGAGTAAAATCTAATTTTAAAGAAGCATGGAACTAGAAAAAGTTCTTTCTTATGAGTTTTGTGCAAGAAATTCACTAATTTTGAAATAACTCTGCACAAGGAGTGTGTAGTAGATCATGCTTAAAGATGAATAGGGTCACAGAATACAAGGTCACATCAAACATCATCTGATCTCCTCTGCATCAGAAGCCTCTACATTTCATTCAGATGTTTCTTTCTAAAGCAAGTACCTTGGTGATGATAATGAGTAACTTGTGTACCACCTAGTTCCTCAGCACTGCCTGGTATCTGTGAGTGGGAGGGATATTTACTTTCTCATAAAGGAAAAAAACTGGACTGCTCGGACACTATGCCATGCATTTCTGAAGCTGTGATGAAGATTCAGCTATTATGTTGATAAGCAGATATGTTTAGATTGTATTTGTTGTTATTTTTTAAAAATATTGTTTACATGTGAAGATGAAGCCTGTCCAACAAACACTGCTATAATCAGCTAATATAATAAGAAAAAACATTCAAGTAGTTTAGTATTCAATTCTGCCAAACAGATGAACTTTCAAACTTCATTGTATTAAATGAAACACAGCCACACTGTGATTTTAGTTATAGGGAAATGGTGTTAGAAATCAATAAAACAGCATGTTTTTGCCAACAAAACAATTTCTAGTCAACGAAAATATCAAATTTCATGATGTAAAGATGTGATATTTAGGCAGATTTCTTGAGAATGAAAGGGTAGTTTTTGTCAGAGTTCATAGTCAATACTTTTCCAGCCTCTTTCCCAATATGGTTTTTAATTTGGTAACACTTGAATGAAGTTTTGAATCAAGATGACAGATGTGTCAGGCCAAAACTACCATCTTCCCCCAGGCAATTCCTAGTGAAGAATCTTTATATAGCTGTTCTTGAGAAAATTCAGAGTGCTAGAAGTTTAGCTTTCTTCGTCATTAGACAAAAGTTGTTGGTTCTTAATGTGTTACATGCTGCCTTATAGAAAAAAACCCCAGTTTTTGAAACTCCAAAGTTACAACTTATTTGTGTATCTGACTTGATAACACAGGTTCTGTTTCTCAACCGTGTTCTGAGGCTCTGAAATGTGAAATCATTTCACATAAGAAAAGAATATATACACTGACAGTCCTCAGAGGATCAGCCTGCCCCTAAACGGGAAGCAAATACCATTGCAGAGCTGGACAGCCCAAAGAGCACATTTCTGTCTTGAGTCCTTCATGTGTGGCAACACTGAATATCTCACATACTTGACTACACTTGTTACACACTGCAAGAGAGCACCTCAGCTGGAAAGTAAAGGGAAGAAAAATACTGAAGTCATTTTACATTTGCCAATCAAATAAGAATTGTTTTAGCTTAGGTAATGCTGCCCTTGAAAGTCACTGATCAGATTGGTGCTAACCAGTGCCATAAAAAATGGGTGTCTTGGAAATACTGTGTAAAACAAAACAAGCTATAACGATACCCAGTGCTTGCTCTTCACAGAGAGAGAAAGTTGTGGGAAACATGGACTTTTTATGTTGTGCACTGCTGTTAGCCACAGTCCCAGCTATCCTGTTACTGTCTTGAGATGGAAGGCTCCTTTCCTCAGCCCACTCTGCCTCAATGTTCTCTTGAGAAAATGCTGCCTTCAGTATGGATCTGAGATTTTGTATATCATGTGTGTACATACACCCGTGAAATGTATGTAACATATATTTACATTTATATACACCTCTGTATATGTTCACACACATGTTATACACGTGTGCACCATCTAACTATATATAAATAACAGAGCATATGTGAGGGCAGAGCCTATAAATCATAAATGAGACAACTGCTAACACACGGTGACAGCGGTGAATGAACTGAGCCATTAAAGGTAGGCCTGAGCCTATTGAAAATACTGACCGGGGAAAACAGCACATCGATTGTGCTATTCCCAGTCATGCTCGGATGGAAAATATGAAGGAAAGAAACTCTATGTGGAGGAAGAGCTGAAGGGATGAAAATAAAAGACAGGTTATCTGTATGTAGCTACAGTAAACTTGCCTGGATCAATACAGTGGGTCCCAATCATGATTAGTTGGGCCTGGAAAGAGGGCCCCAAGAGGTAAAGCTGCATTAAGAAGAAATGTGTGCTTACTTTTAATGGGTATGGTTTGTGAGGATGCTTTCATTTTTGCTTCCATGCCTTCTCAGAGCAACTTCTTGCAGATTGGGGTAGGTATTCCCCACACTTTGGGCAATACCTGCGCTGTGCCCAGCCCTGCCTCTCATGACCGACTGGATCTTCAAATCTCACACTTCTTTGGATGTTACAACAGGATCTACAACTCCTGTGGAAATTTCACAGTGAAGAGATGATTGCACCGACCTTAACCCCCCATGAAATCCTTCCAGCTATAAAATCATTAAGCACCTTTGACACCACAGAAGCACAGAGCCTTAGGGTACAATTATTTGTATTGAATGTAATCAGTAAAGCAGAGGTGGGATTGAGGGAATAGAATGTTATTATCATGGGATGTAAAGCACACATTCTAACAAAAAGATATTTGATCATTTAGGAAGTCTGTGTAGTCTAAATATGAGTCTGCTAGCTGACTGAGATGCCTCAGACTTCAGTTGGGGCAGTGCTCATTCCCAGAGGTATCCCAGCAGACTGGTACACTTTGGGAGTTTTCTGAACATCTTGCTGTTTTCTTAATAGCTTTGCACTAAGCCTAGTGAAGATGTCAGAGCCAAAACCTCTGTGAATTCAAGGTCTACTTTAGAGCTCATTTTTGAGGCTTCTGGGAGTAGCTGCTTTTGCTTAGCCTTTTTTCCCCCAAAAATTACTCCCTCACACAAATAACAGAATGAAAGAAAAATCACTCAGGAAGTGAAAACATTAGATACAGAATAACGTGTGTGACATTCCCCATCAAAAGACACAGTGGTGGAGATACAGATAGCATTTACTGTTCATCTTGTAATACTTAATGTAGCTGAGTGCATTGCCTGCTAGTGCCTAGTATGTTGGGGTAATCAAAAATGTACTACCTTGTTTTTTCCAAAGCTGTTATTCCCATGCTCAAACATAATCCTGCTCTAAAGAATCTGCAAATATAATAATCTCAGAATCTTTTTTTCCTGAACAAGTCCAGTTTGAGTTTGCTTGAAGAATATTTCTTGTGGACGCAGCAAGCTGTAATATTTCTGGCATATATATTATTTCTGAGATATATACATACACACACATACACATATATACATATATATATATATCTCATATAGTCATATAGATAATACATAGATCATGTAGTCTTCTCAGTTATACATAGGTAACTTCATTGCCTTTACTCTTTCTTCATTGAACAGATTGCACTAAGGTAACTGGGGACAGAATTGTCTCCATCATGGAATCCCTGTGAACAGTTCTGTTGACAAGAGGCTAGACCCACTACATTTGTGCTCTCTCTCCCAGAAATAAATTGAATTTATAATACTAATAGAAGAAAAAATGTATTCAGAGCAGAAATGAAGGAAGACATTATGACTTTAAATTTGTATATGCAGGAACAAATGTAGACCAGAGGAGCTGAGGAAAGCGTGGGGTTTTTTTCAGAGCAGAAGAACATTTGAGTATTTTCTATTCAGCTCAGGCTTCAGAAGAGGGGAGCAATCCATGTAATCCATGAAATATAAAATGTATTAGGAAGGCTTGCACTGTGATTTTCAACAATATGTGAGATCTAGCCCTTTTCCTTTAGCAATTCCTGTGTCAGCCCTCTCTGGTCTGCTTGTGAAATCCACCCTCTTACATGCATGTCAGAACTTGTGAGAAATCTAAACAGACCCTGTTACTTATTTTAAAAAGTATCAGGTGTATCTTAAGGAAGATAGTCAGTCTTCAGAGAGCATCAGATATGACTATGGGAACTAATAAGAAAGACGTTCCTTTGATAGCACTGACAGTGGGGAAGAACACAAATGCGTAAACCTCAGCATTTGGATCCTGAGTCTTCACTTTTGTTCTCTTTGCCTAGAAACTTAAAAAAAGGAAACTCAATTTTATGAGTTGTTATTTTGCAACCGAGAAATGTTATTTTGAGTGACCTTTGTTCACTTTTACATGCTTTGATCATAACTTCACACTTCTGTGGCTAAATAGACTGTGGTGGCTGATTCTGCGAGATTTGGTGTTGGCAGAGATTACAGCCCACAAGAAGGGGTGGCTGCATGAAACATTCACCTTGTGGAGAGCGTTAATGACGCCTTGTCATATTATTTCCACCTGCTAATCTGTTGTAGTGTTGGCTAGGTGACTCATAAGGGATAATTCCAGTAGAAGGTGTCTTGATCACCTATTTTCTACTTGTTTGACAGTTTTCTGCTTCCTTGACCAAGCTTTTCTCATCACCTTCAGACTCTGGTGTGAAATAACATCCACTGATGGCTAGTATTTCAAATTTCAGTTGTAACTCATCAACTCTTTCTACCATTGCATAAACACTTACAAGTATTATCCTGATACTTCATTTGATATGACCTAAAATTTCATTAACTTTTCTCATGACTTCATTCTGTAAGTGCAATTCAAAGAAACATCCATTATTTTTATTTTTTTTTTTCAGTTGATACAGCTAACAGAAACTTATTCCAGGGCGCATCAATTTGTATGAGCATGCTGCAGAGTATGGTTGCTGTTACTCCTGTATTCAGGGTGACTTTAAAACAAGTGTATTGGGCAAGTAAAACACCCAGTTATCTCCCATACTGATGAAATCTTCCAGTACTATGTCATTGGCAAAAGCTGTTGTAAGTTTCCTCTCTGTACTGAAGTTATTATTGAAGGTAATTTTGGTTCCAGAGCAAGTAATCCCTCTAGTCAACTCCCTTTAATCAAATAATTCTTCATCAAACAGAAATATCAGGTTAATTTGAGACAATGTACATTGACCATAGGAGATTGTATTCTTATTCTGCATTGCATTTCATGTCATTACTGTTGATTATTATTTTTTTAACCATTAATTTTTTTATCTTTCTTCTTTTTCCCAAAACATTGATGTTTCATTAGCTGGTTGCATCAGCACAACAGACATGTCTGCTATCCGCTTTCTTCCCAGTTTACTAATGCAAGTGCTATGTGCTACACGTTGTAGACTCATACAAAACACACCCCTTCCCCCTTCCCTTAATGATATGCTTCCCTGTCTTAAATGCTCGACATGGAACAACATGAGATATCCCTTTAGAGATCACTTTTGCTTATGCACAGCTGAAGATGGGTTTGTGCACCAATACCAAGTTGTTTTTTTTTTTTCTTTCTTTCCAACTATATCAGTTAATATCAAATATTGTGTGTACTGGGTTTGGCTGGGATAGAGTTAATTTTCTTCATAGTAGCTTGTATGGGGCTACGTTTTGGATTTGTGTTGGTAATAGCGTTGATAATTCAGGGATATTTCAGCTATCACTGAGCAGGGCTTACCCAGAGCAAGGGCCTTTTCTGCTTCTCACCCCACCACACCAGCAAGTAGGTTGCGGTGAGCAAGAAGCTGGGAGGCGACGCAGCCAGGACAGCTGGCCCCAAATGACCAAAGGTTTATTCCATACTGTATGATGTCATGTTCTGCAATAAAACCTGGGGGAAGAAGAAGGAAGAGTGGGATATTCAGAGTGATGGGAAGTATCTGTTCTTCTTCCAGAGTAATTGCTCTGCTTTGCTGGGGATGGCTGAGCACCTGCCTGCCCATGGGAAGTGGTGAATGAATTCCTTGTTTTGCTTTGCTTGCAGGCGTGGCTTTTGCTTTACCTATTAAACTGTTTTTATCTTAGCCCATGAGTTTTCTCACTTCTCCGATCCTCTCCCTCAAGCCATCTTGGGGGGTGTGAGCTAGTGTCTGTGCAATGCTTAGTTGCTGGCTGGGGTTAAACTGTGACACCAGGCTGTGTCCAAAACCTGTGGGGACCACCTTTTTGAAGTGGTCTCAGTCCTGGAAGGCTGAGGTCAATCTTGTGCAACAAAAACCTTTCATTAACTTTTATTATTTTACAACAAACTTTTTAAAATTATGAGTGCTTTTTTCCAACTGTTTATCATTATAGTGAAGTTTTATGGTACTGTATAGTACAGTACATTAGAGTACATTGCTGTAGTATAGGCTGCTTTGCATTATCCTGCAGGTTCAGTGGTGAGGACACAGACTCCCATGGTAAGACTTGCCTGCAGCAGAGACCGCAGTGTGTCTCCTGGGGAGTCAGGGTGGGCAGGCAGGGATTTCATAAGGCATAATGGCACTGTTAATGGCTCCAATGCAGAGGCCATACAACTGAATGACTGAAATTTAATGTAAGGGGTTAAAAGCCCTGTAAAATCAGTGTTTTATTTGAGAACTTGCTGTTCCATCCTTTACTCTTTGACACTTTCCTATTTTTAATCCTTTAGCATGTGATGCAGCATATTGTCCAGCAGCCACTTAGCAAGATTGTTGAACTCCTTTCACATATGGTCTGTGCTGGATGATGCAGCTCACGTATCTTTAGAAAAAAAAACAAAACCAAAAAACCCAAGAAGAAACCTTGAGTGATTCACAACGACCTCAGGTTCCTCTGTATGCTATAAATACCAGCAAGGGCAAGTCTCATCATTGTATAAAAATGGAATAAAGTTCTTGCCAGTAGATTGCAGAAGGCTGAAAGGAACCAGAATGCATTAGGCATGACATTACAAGGGCTAGGAAAGAGAATACTTCAAGTTGTCTAGGAATGGTGTCTTTCAACTGGAGAGCTGTCATTGCATTGCATTTCCTGTTTCCTACTGTCACTTACTGTGTGAATGAATATTGCTGCTTATGAATAGTACATTATATTTGTCCAAGCTAATGTATTCTGTCTGTACTTTTAGTATACATACATTCACATTATGTATTTTTATTATGTACATTTACATAGACCACAGTTATACAGATGGAGGAGTGTGCCAGACTGTGGATAAAAGCTTTACCTGTTATTCTCTATCCACAGCAGTTTTCAGAAATGAGAAAGAAATACATATATGTATGCCTGTACTTATGTACTCAAATATGCATGTGTGCTCTGTACTGGTATTAAATCAAAGACAACTTTTTTAGGACCACACCTTCTCTTTTCCTTTTTTTTTTTTTTTTTTACCTTCCCCAATAGTACAGCAGAAGTAACTGTAACACAGTTACAGACTCTTGAAAAATCTTTCCTACACATTTACCACATTGAAGTCCTCCTTTTGGGAAGTAGAAGCTTTAATTTTTTTAAGTGTCAGAGGAAAAAGAAGACTTTTATAATGCTTTAAAATAGAAAAAAGACATAAAGGAAGCTGGTTTGGTTTTACTTCCAGTTTAATCGAAATATAAACCCCACAAATATTCCTGGAAGTTACTAATATGGATATGCAAGTATTTTAGTGTGTAAAAAAGACAGCTGAAAATTTTTCACTAGCTCTTTTTAGAGCAGTGAGTGAAACAGACTCCATGCTAAAATCTAGCTCTTTCTCCTCTTACCTTGTGCCTTCTTTTTGTTCCCTTTATTTTTGTTGACAATCATTCCCTGGGAACAAGTACCTAAAGGCCTTATTTGAAGACTTAAAATGGAGGTGAGTTTTTCCAGTGACATGTACTTTGCACCAGGCCATATGTTTAGCAGAGTTTACAGGAAGACCTGAAAGTCACCTAAACTGAAAACACACTGTTCATTACATAGGAAACCCACTGTACAAGGGACTGGCTCCTGCTTCTGCCTGTTAACATTTCTGTAACTTCCAGAAGAACAACTTAAATGCAGTAGGACCTGATTTTACATTGCCTTGCATTTTCTGTAGCCATTTGCACCTCTACCCTGTGAAAAGTGATTCTTCGAACCACTCCTGTTGCTGTTGGCAATACAAATTATTATATAGTGTTTCATTGTCGCCACTGGACAGGCAGAGAAATAACTGTAGGATCCCAGTAGTTAAAAACAGATTTTATTTTTTTTAAAGTTTTCTTTCTTGTTCAGCTTGCTCCTTCAGGTGAACAGGCTAAACAAATTCATAAGGAAATGTAAATGCTTAGAATTAGAGTTGTCTTCACTGAACGGTTACTGATTTTAAAAAGCTGCTCCTTGAAATGTGCCCCTTTTGTATGTAGCTTATAATGCAGAGCAATAGAGAAATAATCTCAGTTTATGTAATATATTGATGACTAGAAAAACCTTAGCTATTGAGACTGTAATTATTTAACAAGGAAGTTGCAGTGTTCTATTTGGTCTAATGTCACTGCTTTATATAGTTTCTACATGAGAAACAGGCATTGTTTATTTTGTTTCATTTGTTGTTGATCGCTGCATAAAGAATTTGATAAATTTAGCTTTATTCTTTTGAATTCATAACAAACCATCCAGAATAAATTTATTAAACAGTAGCTTCATCATGAAGGGTTCTAGGTGACTCAGAATACAAGAAAAAATTGGAAGATAAATGCTGTTATTTGTGTGTATTTTGTCATCCACAAGCAAAGAAAAAACACATCATAGTCTGAGAGCCCTTTAATCTCCTAAACAATTGAAATCACTGGACACTGCAACAGATGTCTGCAGTTAAGTGGCATTAACAAAGGCATTATTGATCATACAATGAGTGGGCTTTACAGGATCACTTAGATTATCAAAACATTAGGAGTTACTTTTCATGGCTTGGAAGGCTGACCATTCAGAATTAACAGAAGAGCCTCTGAGGGTTGAACACGTAAGATTTCAGAGAAATGTTAAAGAATTTCTCTATCTGTTTTCAGATGTCCATCAGATACATGCATGGCATAGGACTGAAACCTTATCAAGTGGATTATCTTCTAGTATTCCAATATTTGTTCCTTGCAGTTATCGTCATCAGTATCTTGGGAAAGTAAGACTGAAGTTTCCTATCCAAACTGTGATGAAAAGTGATGCATGTAGGACACAAAAGAGCATAAAGTACTGAAATGATCTGAGGTTTTTAGCAATAAAGTTGTCAGGATGTAATTTCTAGGATGAGAACATGGATCAGAAAGACAACCTGCATCCTAATGCTCACAGAGATCATTATCCAAGAGTTCCTTTACACCCAAGAGCCTCCTGCAAGATCTGACTTGCCCCTGAAGTCCTTCTGCTGCTTGAGGATGTCTACAGCTCCCTCTCCCTCCCCACTTCTGCACTCACACTGTGCTTGGTCAGATCTGCTCAAGCAAGTTTGCCACAAAAAATATTGCACTTTGTTTCTGGTTTTACCACTGAACAGTGTATTCCATTTACACATATTCGTTCTGCAAACGTTGCAATGACTGCCATTCTTGGACAAAACTTTGTGCAATATTTTGGTACTGTAGGTCATACTGTATACATTGTTTTCACTGTGTGTCTCTGGGTATTTTTTCCTCTTGGCAATTGGTTGTACTAGGCCAAGTCCTGATCTGTTACATGTCCTAAGTCTTTGTTATAAATTCTGGTTGCCTGGATGATGTCAAAAAAGCTGTCCTCAAAGGTGAAAGAAAAAAAGCATAGGAATTTTTAAGCAGAGAAAAAAGCAAGGAAAAAGTAGTTCTTGCATTCTGAAGATGTGCTGTTTGTTTGTTTTAGATTTGTTCAGTTTAAAAGCATATCCAATACATGCATAACTGTGACTTGCTATTATCACTCTAATCTCCTCCCCTGTGATTTCTGCTAGTTGGAAGATCTTTGGAGAGACATATTAAAGTCCATTTGTGTCTATTAGAATTTGAAATTCATCTTTTCTGTAGTCTCTGTGGGTTTTGTTGTTTCTGTTGAAGAGATGGAGCATTATATCTAAAGCTTGGTACAGGATTCTCTATTTATTTGTGTCCTAATGCAGTTGCAGAAAATATGGAACTGTTTATTTAGATTCTTCCATAAGGAAAGGGTATTTTATTATTGTTTCGTAGTGCAGTGTTCCTTATTGCTCCGTTGAGCCAAGTATTGTTAGCAGATATAATTAAAAAGACAGCCCTTGCTACAAAGAGCTAGTGACCAAAAAATACAAGCAGAAGTGATGTGGCAGAGAAGCTAGGAAGAATAATATAAGGATGGAACAATCTCTTTCAGCAAAGTAACTGTAAGTCACAGGAAGATCTTGCTCTGCTAGCTAAAATATATTGGCAGGATCTAATGGCAGGATGCAGTTCTCAGGAGGGATATGAGTGAAGAAATGATTTTATGAAGACTGGAAGTTACCTATTTTTGCTCCACACATGTTTAACAGATACATTTATGGTGGCTCCAATAGACATGCTTTTTGGTGATAGCAACCCCCTGAAAAAGTTTTGACACTTCTGTGTTTTATTGTTCAACTTGTTTCAGTTGTCCCTGGAAAGCACTGGAATACCCTTGTAGAGTCATCTAACCAGGATGGATGTGCTAACTGCTCATTACTTTGACCTCTTTCTTGGTCTTGCTCATTAGTTTGACCTTTTGCTTGGATCAGTCAGTGTAAATTAGTCTGAAAACCATAATACATGCTTCTTTCTGAACTCACATGCAGAATGGAACTAATGAAAAGGGTTAAGTAACAGGAAATCCTCTTCTAAAACCGAAGAAACTGTGATGACTCTGGGTGCGTTTGTTAATCTCTACAAGTCTCTCCTGTACTAGCCCGCAAGCATTGATGCAACCTTTCTGTTACTCTCAGGCTTTACATGTTTGACTGCTGGCGTTCTGTGTCTACATTGTTGCATATGTTTTGCTGTTGCCCTGGCAAAGCCTTTCCTGCCCCCCAACCCAGCCCCCCACCCCCCCCCCCACCCCCTCCCGCCCCTGCTTTTGGCAAGATACATTGATATGGAAGCAACAGTTACTGAGGTGGGTGCAATGCACAGATTCTCAAGCGAAAAGTAGAAAATTAATTTCTGAAACATAGTATGAATCACAGAAAAGAGTTTGTGGGAGGGTTACAGTGAGAAGGAGTGTGTTTGTACTGCAAAGAAGTGTTTTCTGTCATTTTGCCAAGCATAAAAGGTATACGTATGACAATATTTCATTATTACATTGTAGGAACTTAGTCTATGTCTTTTCACATTCTGGTAGTTTTCTGACTATAGAGGTTTGCATGCTCTAAAGACATAAAAGAGTAGATTCAGCTGGTTACCATCTATTGTGAGGAAAAAATGCATGCTGTCTAGATCCTGTGGGATTTTTATCCTGCAGTCCAGACATCCCATATGTTTGCTTATTCTTATTTTCTTCCCAATGGTACATATATGTTTTAGGTTCTTCTCCCAGATGTCCTGTCTCAAAGAAATAAATACAATGCTATTATCTTGTAGAAGAAACCAGAACTCTGAAAATGTCAAATGAGTATAGGACATGCACACAACACAGTATGAATCTCTTAATAAACACACCCACACCCACATCCTGCCCCCCAGACTTACTACAGCCTGCTGATACAGGTTGTCTCTTAGGAATGCTTTTACACTGTTGGAACAGTGCTCTCTTTGCTCCAATTGACTTATCCCATAAGGAGTTACTCCTTGTTTCAGTGCTGTCTCTTAAAAAATGTGCTCCTAACAGATTAAATATTCTTAAATACACTGTTGCAGTCAGGAGGGTTGCACTTGTGTGGTGACTTTTTGTCTGAAATGAGTGCAAAATGGTCATAGAATCATAGAATCATTTAGGTTGGAAAAGACCTTTAAGATCAAGTGCAACCATTAACCCAGGACTGCCAAGGCTATCACTAAACCATGTCTCCCAAAGCACTGCATCTACACAGTTTTAAAACACCTCCAGGGATAGTGAATCCAGCACCTCCCTGGGAAACCTGTTCCTGTATTTCACCACCCTTGCAGTGAAGAAACTTTTCCCTGATATCCAATCTAAACCTCCCCTGGTGTAACTTGAGGCTGTTTCCTCTTGTCCTGTTGCTTGTTATCTGGGAAAAGAGACCCACACCCACCTGCCTACAGCCTCCTTCCAGGTACTTGTAGAGACCAATAAGGTCCCTCTGGACTAAACAACCCCAGCTCCCTCAGCTGCTCCTCAAAAGACTTGTGCTCCAGACCCTTCACCACTTCATTGCACTCTTTGGATGCACTCCAGCACCTCCACACCACAGTCAGATCAGAAATGCTGCATTTTATTCCTGCTTTGCTTGCCACATAAACTGATCCATAAGACCATGGTTATGTAAAATATCCCTAGAACTCAGGATGAAATGTAGTTAGAATTTTGTTTAACTACCAATTTCAAAATACATCAAGGCTTATTACACCTGAACACTTGTGGGAAAAAAGAGGGTTCAGCATAGCCAAGGCACTTCTAAAAGCTGTGGCACCTATTAAGAAAGGATAGTGGTCCATGAGAAGTAAGGAAAGAAGTGAGATTGTCCACGCTTTCTGCCTCTATGCAAATTGTTTTACCTTACTTCTTCCTTCTGGTCAAGCAAAAGCTATAATACTGGGGCCCATTGCAGTACTAATACATTGACACAAAAGTGATATGCTTTGCTGCAAGGCATAGTCACAGGGATAAATGCATTAGACATAGAGTTATAAAGATTTATTTTTAGTTGATGTTAAATTACAACAGATTCATTACTATGCTACAGAGTGCTGTTTAAAAGCTTTTCTGCATGCATAAGTTTTAGTATTGCAGCATAAGGATACCCGATTCCTCCATATAAAAAGAGTTTATGATAATGGTCTAGATCTCTTTAAAATGTAGTTATTAGTGTAATTAAGAAGAGGGAGTGAGGTGTATACTGCTGACCTTTGAAGCTGGTGCAATTAGGTATTTGAGTAAGACCTGAGAGAAGAAGGTGGTTACTGAATAAGCTTTGAGAAATTACATTTTGCTTGGTGAGTCCAGAAATGCTTCTGATCTCCTGGGTCTGGGTGTGTACCTGTGCTGATGGCAACTGCATTTGAGGATGATGTATGGGCGTGTTGCTGCCTGTGCCTATTGATTTGCCAATTCAGGTGCTATGGTGAGTGGGACCCTAGGATAAGAGAACACCAGTAAGAGTAACTGTCACTAGAAATATATAGCATGATTTCAGTGGATGGGAACACTGTAGTATCTGACCTTTCTGTCAAGAAGTGTGAAGTACAAAGTGAATTAGAATGAAATGAAAAAAACCCTCTTCCTGCTCATTTCTGTTCTAAATGAACTGCAACAGCTAGTAATATGACCTAGGGTGTCATCAAGGAAAATTCTATGAAATTATTTTTGTTATGTGCAGTGATGGATGAGGGACATAACTAAACAGCAAAGAACCAAACCAACAATGTATAATTGGATGTATTTGTAATGGAATTGTACTAAAATAAATAAAAATAATAATATATAAAAATATGGTAAATTCACAATATTAGCAGAAATTGTTGTAAAGTCAACAAGTCAAATCAACATAAATTTATTTTTTTCATTAATAATCACCTTGAGGAATTCATTGGCACATGTTACAATTGAGACAAACGAGTGGGCAGAAAAAAGAGGAATATAGGAGTTTTAGATTTAATATTAATTACTTTCCTTTATAAAGACCAACGATTAGTTCTGATTTCTGGCTTGCTCAATAATGCTATACCAATTAAAAACTCTGAAAAAACTTGTAGAGTTTTTTTTAGCTTTGAAAGGAAAAACTTATTAGCAGTGAAAAAAAGGTTAACATTTAACATATTTTGAAATTGATGTTTTTGAGAAGTAAAAGTGCAGAATGATGACACAACTCAGCCTGATAAATCCTGTGTATGAATAACTTATAAAGTGAGAAAACAGTGGGTTCAAGATACAGAAAGTGTTAAAATGAAATGTTTCAACACTTTTTTGGTCATAGACCCATTATTTCCACAGTCTTTAGGTTGGTTGCTTGTCTCAAGATGAATAATCTTGATGGATAATGTTTGCTTTGGAATGCACTTTACTGCCTTTAACTAGAAGAATTACAAGTGAACATGAACATCTTCAAGATTACCTTCATTAATTCATGCTAAATTTGTATAAATATATGTAAACCTGGTCATCAACAGAAAAGTCTTGAAACTACTCTCATTCTAATTTTTAAATGGATTTGCTACAAATTTGTACAGTATCCTCCTCAGAATTTCTTGTAAATATCTGTTCAACCAAATTTGCCCAATGGGAATGATCACAACTTAACATTCAAATCCTTTTAGAAATATAATTCAGGTTTTAAATTTTCATTGACCATTTAGATTTTAGGTAACCTTTGGAATCTGAAGCCTCCTAAAGGAGCCTGTCTACTTATCAAGAGGCAGCTACAATCAAGATACACAGAAGTATCTGAGATGCTTATGCAAATAAATCCCAGTCAGGGAACAGAAATGATACAGTGCAAAATATGCAACCAATTGCAGCTTAAAGAAGAACTGGAAGGAGTGTTATGGCTGCCTTCATAAAGCAAGGAAGACTAAAAACTGTACAGCAACTATTAGAATCATCTACTATTCTAATATAACATTCTGTATTGTCTCCTGAATGAGATATGTAACAGCTACCAATGCTTTCAAATACAATGCAACTGATAAAAAGCCATTTGGGATATGGAAACCCTAGAAAGTGCATATTTTTGTTACTGTTTCCCAACCTTTGGTAAAAATACTCAAAACTGGCATGTTGTGTGAACTTTGATATCCATGTTTAACTTGTATTCATTTGGACTTTTACTTAAAGAGCTCAAGCTAATCCGTTTAGTTTATGAGGACATTGTGGAGGTCTGTGTTTAGAGAATTTAGTCATGTGAGAAGCCCTTAAATTCAGTTGAAAGCATTTCTGAGCGCTAAACTTCATGCACATAGGGTTTATGCACATAGGGTTTAACATCTGATGTTACTTTTCAGATGAGTGGTTTTGTATGTGTATTCCACTCACTTTGGCTGTAAAACTGAGAGCCAAATGGAAGCAGCAGTTTAATTTTTATTTGCTTTTCCTTTTGAAAGCTTTGATTACATTGCATTTTCATTGTTTTCAACTACAAAACTTGACAACTCCACACACCTACTAACAATAATACGCAACCCTAACTCATTCTCCATTCACCACAGAGTGCTTCTCTATCCTGGTGAAAAAAGCTTTATAAGCAGTACAGAAAAATTGATTGTTTCATTGCAACAAACTTTCCAATCCAACAGTTTCTAATGCTCAGGGAGTTGAACACCAAACCAAAAATGAGAGTAGCATACATTAGTTGCAGTTACAATCTGCAAGCAGGTTGGTACCCAATGCAGTGAAAAACTTCAGAGATCTTAATCCTTTCCATCAGTTGTCCATCCATACTTTATTACCCTCCAGTATGACGTTATAGTCATATACTCTGAATAGCACGGCATCTTAGAACCCCTAACTCTAGATATTGTAGTGTGATACAATTATTCAGTCTCTAGCAATGAATTCAGAAGTCCTCATATATGTACTCAATTAATATTAAATAAAAATATTAAATATAAATAGATGGAAAAAATTCTGAAGAAACAACATCTGAAAAAAATATTGGGAAAATGTCAAGTCTGGAAACACACTCCTGAAATGTCAGTGACACAAAGCTCACTTTTAAGCCATAGGACACGCTCTAACACAGGACTAGTCATTTTTAGAAAGGTGGGTACTGTGGTCTTACAAAAATTGTGTACATAAAAAAAGCCTGAATGAATTTCAGACTGCAGAAGAAGCTGATGTGAAGAAGAAAGTACTTACCTCTGAGTACTGAAGGTAGTTTTTTCCCAGCTATATTCTTCTTGTTCTTGAAAAGAACAGCTTGCTTTCTTCACTACTTCTCTGATACAACAGTTTTTCTGTCTCTCCTTTTTCCATAATTAATCTCAGGTGCAGATTCAGCAATCAGGCTAGTAAAAGTATTATATGGATGCTCTTCAAAAACGTCTCTGTCCATAGGAAGGAATTCACCCCCCCACTCCTCGATGCTTTTTGAATTGCTAGCTCATAAGTGTACCCATCTCTGTTAGTTTGCCTTGGTTCACATGTGGAACTGCTAGCATTGTGCTAAATGCAGTCCAGCAGTGGCAAGTATATCCAAACTACTTCACCTGAAGCATGTACTTCCCAGGAGTCCAGTGAGAGCAGGGCATGGTGTAGCCCGGGTTTCCATGCCCTTTACTCAGGTGGCCATCTCACCCTTGTGGTGCTGCTACTTGATAGGAAGAGAAAATGGCTAGTGGTTCAACAATATTTGAAAAAGTCAGACAAAACACCTGATTTAGAAGTACATTCATCTGATCAATATTTCCTCCCTGAACCAGTAAAAGGATGGGCTGGTTTGCATTGGCAAATGTCATGATGTGTGGCAGGCTATAAAAGAATTATGACACCAACTTCTGAGTGTGATGGTCAAACAAGCTCTTGGCATTCCTAGCTTCTGTGAATTTATTTGCAAAAAAAAATAAAGTGCAAAAAGAGCACTTGTGCAAAAATACTGAAAAATTAATGATGTGTGGGGTTTGATATGCTTTGGGAGAGTGTTCTGAATTCTGTCACTTTTTAAATTTCAGTTATTTCTTTCCTATAAACCCTATTTTTCTTCTGACTCCTCCATCCTCCTTGTGATCTGTAACACTCATATTATTATGACTTTGTCTTTCTACACCAGGACCCTTCAAATGTGTCATCAGTGGGTCCACCCAGAAAGGCGGTGGTTTGCCTGAATGCTAGGCTATGTAGAAGTACAAATTATTCCTACTCTGGTGCCTCTTTATGAGCTATCACTGTGAGAGAATTGCCATGAAAAGTTTGAGCTGAATGCTTGATTCAGCTGAGCACCTGAGGAAAATGACAAAGACCTTTGTGCTTGGAACCTGCCTCTGTGCTTTAAAGATGTATGTGCAACAGAGAAAGAGAAAGATGTGCTGGAGCAGCTGTAAAATGGTAGTATGGAAATATTAAAAGGGAAAGGGAAGAGAAATGAAGAAAGGTGGCAAGGCCTGACTAAATAAATAAATTAGAAAGTCTGAGATGTGAGCTGAACATTATGGGGAGGAGAATTCATTGCTCTTTTATGAAGAAACAGGTCCAATTATTTATAGTAAGGAAAAGGAAAGATAAAAGCGAAGCTGAGATGGATGTTAGAGTCATGAGTCCAACAAGGAACACAAACTCTCAGAAAACAGAGGAGTCAGTGCAGAAAGAGGAAAGTTTTTTCACAGAGCCCCTGTGACTTGACCATACTGTGCATATCATGTGCAAGTCCTCAGGACGCATGTAGTAAATTATGACTTGCTGGTGATCTCTGGCCAGTAACTGAGAAACCTGCTAGTGGCTCTATGTATGTGAAATGCGAGGGAAACCTCCCAGCATCTTTAACTATTTGATCTGCAGTCTGTTAGCTAGTCCAAATATTAGATGGGCTTTTCACCTGTGTCAGTCACAAACCTTTCTGTATTTGCTGCCTGGGTAGTTTTGTATAACTGTGACTCCATCCTTGGCAGAAACATGGGCTTTGCTGGGAATATCCCACTTATGTTTTTATGAAATCTGTTCAGCAGTATAAAAATGCATGGCATGTTCTATGGGTTGAAGGAAACTTGTTTTTGTAATGAATGAAAGGGTCATTGGACCTCTGCGGAAAATAGAAATAGAAAATACCTAAGAATTTTTCATTAAGTAGGTGCACTTAGGGTTATCTGGGACACATTTTGGTTCAACCAGTTTGCTGATACACTGCTTATTATATTTATTTGCCTGCAAAATGATTGAGATAATGGCAATTATGCCCTCCACTTGGCTGTTTCCTGTGAACCAAAGCATACTGCCAATTTTCTTTCAGGCTTTTCTCTAACAGAATGGAAACAAGGCAAGGTGAAACACCTTAAACAAACACTTTTTCTGTGTTGACTGTTCATTTTCAAGTGGATTCTTGCCCAGGCATAGATGCATGTGTTTTCTATTTCAATTATTTAGAAGGACAAAATCCTAAATCAAAGTTTGCATTTTCCTTCTTAAGCCTTGTACTCTGCCTTTTTAAGCAAGTCAACATGTTTTGACAAACAATGTTCTTTCTCTAGCTCTTGTTATTTCTCTTTTCATGTCTTTACTTCCCACTCACTTGAAACTTCACCTTCCTAATAATGTCATGTTCCCCAGCTAGAGTGGAACTCATAAACTACCATGCTGGTTTAGTTGTGAATGCGTATTTCATACATTTCATTAATAACAAATACAAAAGAAACACTCAGTCTTGTACCACTTTGGTTTTTTTGGGGAAAAAAATGCATACAGAGGACAGCAAGCATTGTGGCCCACTCTGTAATTGCTGAACACTTTTGTAGTTTGCTCTCATTCACCACTTATTTAGCAAGCACACCTATAAAATGCCAAATAAGGATTCAGAACCAGAAGTACTTTATGATAATATTTCCATCTAACCCAGTATCTTATGCCTGGCAATGATTGCCAGCAGATTTTTTTTGGAAAAATGTAAGAACAAGACAAAGTCATGGTTGACTCACTTGGTTGGGTCTTCATGTTTAATGTGTCTAAATGTATTTTTTCTTTCCCTTGTTTTCAAATCTTTAAAAATTTTGGTATCTCCATTCTATGACAATACATTCCACAAATTAATTACATTTCATGTGATGAAGTGTTTTCTTGACTCAACTTAGGCTGACTCTTGTTGATATCATGGAAGGCTTGCAGGTTTTAAACCACAAGAAAAACAAGGAATTACAGTTTTAGGTAACAATTTTCAGTTTTATTCATGCCTCTATATCTTATTATCATGTTTCCTCTCAATTGTGTCTTTTCCCAATTGATTTAAACTTCCTTTCTGCCAGGTCATTTTTCTTGCTTTTATCTTTTCCAGCCTCCCTATATGCAGTCACTTTGTCTGCCCTCCTTTTAACACAATAGTGTCTCTCTGCTCTTTGCACTGTCTGGTACGATTGTTGTCAGTACATCAGATCTCCTCTGATGACACAATGAAGCACAAGCCTCATGACCTCCCACTTGCTTGCTTTTCACTGTTTCTCAGTACCCTAGTTCTTTTACTGGAATTGACCATACTAAGTGGGTTTTGTTCCTCTGTCATCCATTAAAATGCAGTTTGCATTCACACACACAAGTGTTCAATCGATTAATGGTGAAGCTAAGTAAAGGAGTGTTATTTTATATCCATGATAATGCATTGATAAAAATTCTTACTCTATTCCATATGCATCATTGTTCATTTCTTAAAGAAAACATTATTTTAAGTTCCACATGTTCATTTTCAGACCTGATTTCCAATAGATATATGCATACCTTTTTTAAAAAAAAAGTATATGGAAATTTGTTGTTAGGATAAAGAAAGGAGTTTTATATATATGTACATACATACATATATGCAAGTCCATAAAATCTGTGGGATTGCAGGTTTTTATTATGTATAACAACCAAATTCAGTCAAAATCAGTTGTACTGAGTAGTGCTTTAAAAAAAAAGTCTCATTCTTTACACAAGCTGACCTTTTGGTTCCAGTTCTGCCAAAACCATCACTTTCATCCTTGCTCGTGTTAAGAAAACACATAGCTTTCTGCTCTCGTTCTAGTTCTTATTCACCAAAATAAAGTTCCAAAGTGACTCTGCTTTTGACGGACTAAGCAATGATTGAGTCTCTGTCATTCCTGTCTCTGACATTCAAGATGCATTGTGCATGCGAATGCTGGATCTCCTGCTTAAATTACCCCTTGCCATAGGGAAACTGTCAGTGAGGCAGCCATCAGTTCTGTTCCACAGCAGCCAGATCTGGCAAACCTCATGCAATGTTAGAAGCACAAGGATAAATACATAGGAGGACAGAAAACAAAGAAAAGTTGGAAGTGCACATCAGAGACAAGAAGACTTTCAAAAGTATGGTTTTTCTCAGCCCCTTCGGTACTAAATAACAAGACCAAGTTGAACATAGGCCAACATGTATACTTCAATATTGATATGGATTCTGTATGATTTCTTCAAGAGATATTTTTGCTGCACATTTTGCTGCACACGACCTTTTTTTTGGTGGGAATTTCAGTAACCTTTTATTACAACTCTTGAATATTATCCCCTCTCTAGCTGTGAAATTAACTAAATCTATTCCAAGACACATTTTAGGCAAAATTGAGGTTTGTATTTTGTCATCTTTCTATGGCTGCTCATGAAGCTGATACAACCCTTGAGATTTCTCTTCCTAGCCCCCAGTCTCCTAAGAGTGTTTGTCTCACATTTTCTGAGGCTAGTGTATTGGACACTCTTTTAAAATGGGCATAGAAACCACATGCTGGGTCTTCAGATGTCAAGATGAAGACAATGAATCTCAGTATGTCCTCAACAGAACAGAGAATTAGCAGTTTCTTTTTAACTCTGAAGCTTAGACTACTCCCCATTAAGAAATAAATGTAGTAAATGAAGTTTCCTTCTGAGTATCCACAGCGTGCTTTTCAAAGCAAAGTAAAATACGTGCAAATACATAGTGAAGTCACGCATAATTTCATGTATTGAAGATAATATTAGTAAAATATATTTCATATTTTTTTTATTTCAAATGTCTTTCTCAGTAGGACCTTGTGAGACCTAAGATTTCAAGTTTCTGGTTGAATACTGTATTTATCCTTTTCCAGAATGGTGACTATTTTAAGAAAGTGCTTTAAATTACCTGTGGTTTATTCTACTTTTCTCTACTGTTTATTTCTTTTTATATGTGTAGATTGGACTATTACCCACGCACCTTGATCTACCATAGCCAACTCTCATCTAAAAGTTTTCAATTGTTTTGTGAACAGTCATCCATTAAAACCTGCAACATTCTTGTCAGGTAGGTAGGTTGTGCTAGATGTCATTGTAATACTAATTTTTCAGATTAAAATCTATAAAATAAAACTCAGAAAACGTGCCAGTAAGAACATATACATTTCTTTAAGTGTAACGTATTGTCCTATGCTTTGTTTGAAAGAAGCTTATAAAGGGATACTGATGTATGTAATGTCTTGATTACTGTATACAAATATATAAACTCATAACCTCCGCATGCAAATTACATGCTTATATTTGAAAATGTGTAATTTAGTAGTTAACTGGAGATCAACTGAAAAGCCAAAAACATAATGTGGGAGACCTGACTTGCAGCCCTTTACTGTGCAATCACCTATAGATTATGCTGACTAACCTGCAACCTTTTTTCTTCTCTCCTTCTTCCTCTATAATCCGAATTTCCTGCAATCTGGAAAGTTTGCCATAATGCGATTAGACCTTTCTTTAATTAAGAAAAATCTAAGAAACAAATTGGCAAAGTATAAATTTGATCTGAGTCCAGAGAATCAATCCAAGTATGTCCTGAAATGCACATTTTTGCTGAAAAGCATACAGGTTTTTTATACCACTAGAATTCTCTAATATTGGCAAGACTTATAGCCGTTCCATTTCTTAGCTAATCTTTCTAAATTACTCTTCATCTGCTAAACACTGACTCTTGCAAAACATGATGGTCTTGCCATGAAAAGACAGAAAGACAGGTGGATAAGGGTCAAGAAAATCAGTTTCCTTTTCAGCATCCATATACAGTATGAGTAAAATATAATCTACAAGGTTCAGGCTTAAAAGTTCCCTTGATTCTGATGGTTGGGTATTTGAGATAGTTAAAATAAATAATACTTCTAAGACTTCTGTTGGAATTGAAAATGAAAGATATTTTCAAACTGGAGTGACTAGTTGCAATGAATTAGCCTAAAAGATGACTCAGGCAGTGCCAATCTACATAGAAATATTCTCTGTGCACCCCTCAAATTGTTGCTGGATTCTAATTAGTTCTATAATTCAGCTATGTTATGCATAACATTATTACATCCGTGCTTCATGTACAGTTTTAATTCCCCTAATACTGTATGTAGATTTTATTTAAACTGAAAATTGTTAAAATGTCCCAAATAAGCTAAAATTCTTCATCAAAACCATAGTTCAAAATGTATATTGCACTAACTGATCTTTGTATATTTGAAATGGGACCATCTCAGAGGTGTGCCACAATGTGGAGCAAAAGTTTGCTGACTGTAACTGGGCCTTGGACAAAAATTTTAGGAATTATGAATGTGTGAGAAAATTCAGCTGCCAATGGTATTTTTTGGAAGCTGTGGAAATGTAAATCAAATAATTATTTAAAGTTTCCAACAGAGTATGGAGCCTGCTTTCTCTTGTCCATGCAAGGGCAAAGTGCTGTTCTCAACCAGCCTATAACCATGTTGTAATCTCCTACTGAAAACCTACCTTTAGGGAAAATCTGGAATAGGCGTACTGATAGCCTGAAAGTCTAGGGAAGCTGACAAAACAGACAAACCAGTAGATCATTGATCTTTCTCTGCAAAGCAGCTCAGAGTCCACCTGATTTGATAGACTCAATGCTGATTGTAGAGATGCTGACCTCTAACATAGATATAACCAGGTGAATTAGAAAGTGGCTGTGCATGTTTAAGAAGATTTCTCAGATAAGAGAAATTTGAGTTTATTAAGAGCAAAGGAGTATTTGGACTATGGAACTACCTATAATATAAAGAATAGTCTCTACCAAAACAGAAGGAAAGAGACGGATGTAATGAATATTAAAAAGGCTTAAACTACGAGCTGGGAAAGGCATACAGCAAAAAGACTATTCAGCTAGGAATAATAGCAATACAAATGAAATTACTTTATGTATCCAATAACTAGAACTGAGACTGAAATTCAATTGCTTGGGTTATATGGGAGCAAAGTGGAGAGAAATCCGGTAAAGCAACAGAGGTCAGTGTAAATGATCCTTCCAAATCCAATAAAATAACAAGTCAGTAGTAAAGAGGTCAATGCAAATGACCTCATGAAATTAAAACCTACAAATACTTATGAGTGAAAGTTTGAAGACTATCAAAGACTATCACAGTTGGCACAGCTCATATGAAAGTAGAAAGCAAAAGAAGTGAAGAAGGTTTTTGATTTAGGGAGAGAATACCTCAGTGAAGACTAAGACAACAGAAAGTCTTTCATTCTTCTCTTGTTCTCTCTCTCCCCTGCCCCTTTCCCCTCTCTCTTTCCTTCCTTCACTCCCTTCTTCCTTCTTTCTCTCTCTTTCTCCCTCTTTTTCTGTCTTATTTTCCTTCCACCTTTCCTCATGTACTCCTGGAGCATATTAATTTTCAATGCTCAAACAGTAAATATGTTTGTGGAACAGTTACACCTACATGCAATTCTTTACAATTTTTTTTTTCTTGGAGTCTTTTTACAGAGGAAGGTAGTGGCAATGCAGCATTCAGTTTGGACTGGATTTTTTTGGGTGTCTCAGTGTGTTGTTTTTCCTGTCTTGTGTACTTTTACTTTGCATTTTTGATGTATTTTGCAAAACCATTTACCTCTGTGAAAGTTGGGTGTGGTCATTCATCTGAAAAGTTTCCATTGTGCTAAAAAATCAGACTGATAACTACAATTTATAACTATAAACTCAAAAGCTAAAAATTAACATGGCTATTGTTGAACCCAAGCCTCACTGCTTGAGTCCCAGAGATGTGTATATCAGGAAAAAAAAATTCTGTGAGCTTAAATTTGGGTTTTCATAAACTATGTGGGAAAGAAATCTTTATTCATATTAAGGTTTACAACTAGAAAGGCACAAACATGGGAAAACCAGCCTCAGTTTCTGGCAGTAAGCTTTGAGAATATTGCTATTACCATCTGCTCAGGTTTCCATATCACTAACCTAGAATACAGTGTTTGGCAATCTTTATCTGAGTTCACAAAAATGCAGCAGAAAAAAAGCAGAGGAAAGAAAACTGATGTGCTTAGGTCCATGTCAACCCTGACCTAGGGAAAGATTAAACACTTCAGGTTCTAAGTGGATTTATGCTATTAATTAAACACTGGAGCAGGTTGCGCAAGGAAATTCTAAGATCTCGGTCCTTGGAGGTTTGGGGGATGTGACTGGACAAACTACTAAGCAATCTGGTCTAAATTCAGCACTGACATCATTCTAAGGAGGTTGAACTGAAAAAAACAATGAATTCTATTCAACCTGTGTAAGTCCAGGAATGTAACATGAGATGAAGTGCTTACTATATGAGGAAGGATATATAAATGATAAATGTCATAATGAATGATATGGAACCGCTTATACATTTACCTCTGTCTATTCTTTTTTTGTGGAAATTTAAGTGATTATATGTATTATGTGTGTATATGTACATACACACACAGGTAAAAGACTATTAAATGACAATGCTTTTAAAAAAAAATTGCTGTAAAGCTGAAAAATTTGCTGGTAGTAGACGGCTGAAGAATAAATTTTCCCTAATGAGGAAGGACTCCCTTTTTCTATGTGTCCTTTTTGTATTTTTCTTTACTATAGTAATGTCATAAACACCCTTGCTTCAGGAAGTGATAGGTTAGCATCAGGAATTAGGAACACATACTTCCCTCCACCCCCACATCCACTTTCTACAGCAATACAAATTAATGGGGCAAGTAAAAGCTGCTTTTTCTCTACTCTTCGTGGGTTGTTGCTGTCAAGCTGTGTAAGGTCAAAGAGTAGATCCCACAGTATTGCTGAGGGGCAGAAAAGAGAGCAGCAGACAGAGAAATGGTACCACTTCTGTTCTATTGCTGGCTGCTGAAAACTCTTAAAGCAGAGGATCCAAGGGAAGGAATTATGATTCAAATTAAAAACTTTCAAGGTCTTTACAGTGGACTTTCCTCTGTGTGTCATATGTATCGTTATGTACTATTGCTCGACCCAAAGTGGGATGTAGGATCCCATTTGTTACAAGACTGCTTTTCTCTGAAGTACTCAGCTTTGACCACATTCAGATACAAAACACAGCATTTATCTTGTATAGTGTAGTGCTTTCTGTATTCCCAGCTATTGGAATGCCAAGCATGTATTTTTCCATTTGCTGGTGGATCTCCTCAGGGTTGTAAAAAGGAAAAGATGTTTTAGAAATCTAAATATAAAGGAACGCAATTTTAACATATTGTGTCATTAAGAAATTTAGGAGCTTTTAGACAGATTCTGAAGGTATTGGAAAATGAGATGCAGTGTTGCATTAGACATGTTTTTAGTATTTTCTTCTTTTTGTAAAAGCTGCAATTTTCAGAGTTTAGAACCAATTTAATGTCCCTGGAGTTAGAGCTTTTTTGTATCCGTTGTCCATTAGGTGAATTACTAAGCCAAGAATGGAATCCATTTATAATGTATGAAATACTGTAAAATGTCTTAAAAACAGTATAGGCAGGGAAGAAAGCATCAAGAGTTCATTAAATATGAAGACAGTGAGTTCTGAGGTTCTTCTTATAATCAGATAATGGGTTTTTGTGCTTTGATAAGAGGCATTAGATATAGGAAGATTTATTTAAAAGTTTGAATTCAATAAAAATTTATACAGAACTAATGTAACATGCATTCTGTTTCACATTTATGACAGCTTTCAAAACAGTATTTGCTTCAAAAAATTCCTGTACTTCACTAATATTTATTATTTTTTAATACAAATTAATAAATAACACCTGAAATGATGGTATCACTGTTACAGATCTTAAAGAGATCTATCAGAATCCTCTATAGACTTAATGTTCTCATGGGATCATAACTTGGACATAAAAATTTGCTCTAGGCTAAAGTCTTATCAGGGAAGAACACAACCACTGACATATTTGTTAACAAGTAAAGGCACATTTTCTCTTCAGAGAATTCAGATTTTAAAGAGCAACTTGCACTATTGAAAAATTACTAAATAAGAAGAGAATGACTGGTTCTAAGACTTCCTGAAGAAGTTTTCGTGTTTCATGGTCTCTCATTTAGACCCATCCTCAGCTGTGCCCTTCTGCACAGCTCACCCTTGCTGAGTGCCCTCCAGCAGCAAGATGGTTTTTGCAGGTATAGTGGTGGCCAGTATCTGACTGGAGCTGGTCATCACAGAAGCTGTTCTTCAGAGGTGTGATTTCTCAGGTTCAATGGATCGTTTTTATGGGGGAGGAATTCCCAAATTGCTCTCTCCAAGTCAGCAGCTGCAGAGGAAAGCAGGACTCAGCAAAGCGTACCTTGGGCAGGAGCAGGACACTGTTTCCAAGTATCTGATGAGGAACAGAAGACATAGGAACAGGCCTGAGTTGTTTTGTTTGCATTTATTTTTACCTGCTGGCTAGAAATGCACTGAGCAGAAGTAGCCTAAATAGTTTTTGCTGCATTACTGACTCTTGGTTCCTCTGGGGCTTGAGGTGAATATTTGCAGAGGTTTTATTCTTTTATCACTTTTACTCTGGGGATAAGATCAATCTCCCAGTAGGAATCTGTCAAATTTACAGGCAAGGAAATAATGGATCTCTTGGTTTTGATAATCCCAAAGCTTAGAAAATAATAATAATTTGTGTTTGAAGCTAAAATTGAATTTTCCAAAACTTTCAACATAGCAAATGCATTTTAATGCTCAGCCAGCATAGATTAAATATGTTTCATCCCTGAAAGTTATAATTTTCCTAAAAAGTTTTCTCTTTGGAAAGCCATCCAAACAAATTATTGTTTCCCCCATTATCTGTTTATTATTTCAACACAGCTTTGGCTGATTTACAGATCTTCTTGTAGCTCTTCCCTCATTATCCTTATATGACTTCTGCTCAGATCTGAAGGGATTCTGAAGGTATATGCTAAGCTACAGACCGAAAACAATGACTATTTCTAAGTTTTATTTCAGTCTGTTGAGTTGATCATGGGGGAAGCAACTTCTGCAAAGCAATGATTTGGGATGTAGAAGGGTCAAAATGTTCTAGAGTGAATAGCCATCTCAAAAGATATGTAGGAACTGAGATAATTCATGGAAATGAACCAGGATGCAGGCAGTGAATGATTTCCAGGATTCAGAAGCCACAGCTGAAACAAGATGTCACTACTGTTAGGTGGTCCTTTCCTCCCTGCCTTTCCCCTGGGTTTCTGTGTTAATTTACCATATTCATCTTCTGCATTAGACAATGCAGTAGATTCACTTAGCAATAAAGCTTTTACTGTTCCCTTTTTTACATTCTCCTCTTCATCCATTCCTTGCTTAGTTCAATTTATTTCTTCTTTACTTTTTAATTCCTTTATTCCCAGAGTAGGATGCTCTACTACCGGTATTGATGTTACGGAATCAGACTTCTTATGAAGCTTTTTTTCATACTCTTACACACATATTTACAGTTTTCTGGCTCCTTCAGAGCTCTCATGATGCAGTGGATAAATGATACACATTTCATAGAAAACATTCATAAATGTAAATTCACCCAAGAGCTTTAAATGACTCCTTGGGGTTAAATGAAACGTATGTTAATGACATCCATGTATGGTAAATAGAATGGATTTTAAAAAGCACTCTCTCTATGTGTATATATACGTAATCCAACAGCAGAGCTACCAATTAAATAATAACATGGGTGCCTCCAATAAAATTTTAATTACAGGCAGTAGTTTGTATTTGAATCTTTCACCTTCAAAAATCTAGCTTCCACTGTATGGAATTGACAGACATTTTAAACCAGTATACTGCAACTGGGGAGGTCTCAAGGATGACTGTGAAAATGGGACATACCATCAGAGGAGAGGATAGGGGCGAATCACCAAATGACAGTGATGACAGCAGCATCATGAGTTGTGATACAAATCAAATATATCAGATGAGAGACTTCCATTACAGGAAGAAGGATGTTAGTGACTTCATATAAAGCAATGAAGAGAACTTGTTTGCATTTTCTTTCTTGATGTCATCACCCATGCCCATAAAAGCAAATTGAGCTAGAATAGGTACAGAGGAAGGCTATAGCAATAGGCACAGGAGTGCAAAACCTGGCTGGGGAAAAAGTAAAAAAGTAGGCTTTTCAGCAAAGAAAATTAAGTTATTTCCTCCCCACCTATTTTAGCTAGATGTTTTCTGGATTATTTGATAGCTGTCCTTTAATTTGTGGCTATTTTAACTACCTATATACAAGCTGAATGTAATTTGGAGTTTTACAGTCACAACAGTGGGGGCAAGAACCTTTAGAATTTTAAAAATACATTTTTATCACGTCTGAGAGAGATTAGTTGGTGCAGTTGCCCATGATACCAAGATTCAGAACTAATGTTCTGGGAAGGCTTTTCCACTCTCTGGTGTCTATGTTTTCAACAGTGAATGTAGAATAAAGTACTAAGCCAGGGGTCTCTTTTAGCTCTCTAGCCAGGGCTCCAAAAACAGATTACAGGACTGTGGGAAGCAACTGCCAACTGCCCCTATAAGAGTCCATATGACATTTGGCACAATGTGGGAGAAAACAGTGTGCTCTGCCTCCTCCCACTATCTGCTGGACACACAGGAAGTACCTACAGCATCTTCACATATTTTGGGATCTCTCACATGCAGGAGACAGTGAGCTTCATGTCAGGGGGGTTCTTCACAGTTTGTACTTCCTGGCTAGAAGAAAATAACATCTGCCTCTTTGAACACTGCTGATATAATCTTTTAGATATCTGACATTCTTATTTGATTATATTTTCAATTATATAGGGTGTCTTATGACAAATAGAAAGCAAAGAGGGAACCATGGTAATTCAGGCAACACTTGTGAATCCTAACATTTCCTCCATAACGCATGCTGTTTTAAAACTAATGCTTTAACAGACATTTTTAATTTGCTCTTCATTTTGGGTTTGAGTGATACTATTTGTGTTATTAATTGTGATACTATTGTGATACTAGTTGTGTTACAGTTTTAATATGGTCATGTGGACTGGATCAACAGCCTTCCAACTCAAAGAAGTGGCAAGAGCAGCAAAGAGTATGTTCTGGTTTTGAGTCTGCTAATGTAGCAAGAGAAAGATTCAGAAACAAGAATGTGTCTGCAAAGACATTTCCTTTTAGCTTCTCACAGATGCTCTGTTGGTAGCCTCACACCTTGCTTCTGAGTCTGGAGAGCTGGTGCTCTTGAGGAGAGCAGCATGCCACCAGCCCATCACTGGAGGAGTACAAACTCCAGCTGTGCCTCTGAGAGCCACTGCCACCTCACTCTCTGTTTCCTTCCCAGGATAGCACAGCAACCTAGTGAGCCAGAGTTGTGATGATTCAATGACAAATTATAATGTAACGTAGAGTCATGTTTGGACACTTAAAAACATTATCTGTAATGTAAATCTCTGTACCTTTACCTTTACTTTTATTGTTGTACAGGTGCAGACCTCCAGGTCCTGTACAGCTCAGTCTGGGGTGGGAAGGGGTAAGGGGTGAAGAGGAGTCACCCTCCAAAATGTTGATGGGAGAGGAGATTTTAAGAGTAGGACTTCTACCTCTTAGTGTTTAAACTTTATTAGCACAAGATTAAAGCCAAACTTTGTGAGACATACTAGCCATTAGAAGATAATGCATATGCCATTTGCCTTTTTAAGAAGACGACAAAGATAACGAACTATACACATTAGATGTTTGTCATATAATTTTATGTGTTAAAGGTACCATAAGAACCTCTAGGTTATTGCTTAAAAGGTTCAGTACATTTAAGTTATATTTTATCCTCCAGTCTAGTTGTAAGGCTAAATGCCAAAACCTCAATGTCCTGGGAGGTCTTTAAGCTGTGTCCCATCTTCCATTTAGCTGTTTGTCAGACAGACTTTCTACAAAGATCTATCAATGTGGGAACAGACATGTGAAACACGTGAGCAAAATAAGTTTTTTGGTTTTGTTCTTTTTTTTCTGAGTTAATAAAACTTTACAGAAAGCAATATAAAGTTGAGTACATGTACAAGAGTATACTTAATCTCTTTACTAGGTGACATAGGTCTCTATGGAAATGCTTTCCTTTCCCTCAAATTCTTTCTATTGGGCTTTTTCATGTCCAAGACCTTTTCCAGCAGTGCTCTTTGAAAACTGTCATACCAGTAAATGTTTTCTGCTTTCCCTGTTTTCTCTCCTTTCACAGAAACAATATCCTCTTATATGAGTGGGCTTCAGATGAAAGAAAATGAAGGTTTGCCAGAATTCTTGTGACATAATTAGAACAATTTGTGCTACTTAATGTGGGCTTTACAGGATGCACAGGCTCTTTTTTCTTTAATGTATAGCCTACTATTACTCCCCAGTGTAAGGGAAGATGTTGTACTACAAATTGAAAAATGGCACATCTATCGTAACTTCAAATAAGACACAAAAGAAAATGTAGTCTGATAAATTCAGAAGATATGCTGTTTTCTCCTCTTTTAGGTAAAGTAGACCATTACACTGACTGTATGCATTTAGACCACATGCAGAAGTAGATTCTCAGTGTTCAAGGCCTAATTCTCATTTACACTAAATTCTGTCTCTGCATGTTTTCCAGGGCAAGTTGTATGTGGAAGATAAAAAACCGCAGTGCAGTAATCATTATGAGTGTTCATAACTATGGTCTTGCATTGTTAACACTTCCCCTAGAATGGAATTATTTAAAGAAAGTATCCTCCAAAACTAGTTACAACTGAGGAACTCAGGTAAGTAATATCGATCAATTTCCAGTAACTCTTTAGTTGCAGTTTGGCAGTACCACCACTCTTCAGAATCTCTTCTCTACTTGGTCATCTTTCAAATAAGTGTATTTGCTTAATCAGTTTAACAAAACTACCAATGTTGTTTTACCCCACCAAGTACAGGCAGCTTTTTTGAAAATTACTCAAAACACTCTGGGAAACACATTATGTGTGGCCTAAGAGCCATTTTAAAATCCTAGATAAAAAGGCCAAAACTCTATCATCAAGGTAAGTAAAATCCTTTACATATTATAATTAAAATTATGAAAATATTATTGCATAAGCTTTGAGCTTCATGTAGAGGTCTTTTTTTAACATGTCATCTTTATGGCTGCTCCTATCACCTATATCAACATTTAAATAATGACAGTGGGTCTATTGTTACGTATTTGCATGTTGCCAAGTAGAGTAATAAACACATAAAGGGACTTTTGCACGCAGCAAATCCAGAGCTTAATTTCAGTCTTTGGTTCCTTCTGGCAGAATGTCTCCCAGTGCTGTAGGCAAATTATTCCAATACCAAATGGATGCTGACCTAGGAAAAGCATGGTTTAGCCGCATGGAAAAACAACCAGGTTTTAAACAAGTAATAAAAGTTTAGTTTAAAAGTTTAGACAGTGATACTTAACCTTATTACTAGGTCACTTCTTATTACTACAGCTACCTTTTAAGGGTAAGTGAAGTGCTTTCTAGACCAAAGAAGGGGTCCTGCCTGCCCTCTGTCCTGCATTCATGAGTGACTGTCAATTAATGCTTTGAGGAAGACTGTCAAAACTGTGTATTTTTATAATAATATTTATATTTATAAATATTTATATATTTATAATAAAATAGAGGTATTTTATTCAGTATATTCTCCCAGATTCTAGCAAACTACAGCTTGAGGACTTCTTAATTTAAAGGTAATATCTGCTTTTTTTCTTCCATGTTTTGATTTTTTCAATTAATTTCTTTAATCACTTTTTGATAACAATGTATTTTAGGCATCTCTTTAGGCAGTGTCTGATGGCAGAATTGCACAGGTAAACCATGTGTTGTGAAAAGATGGCTACTTTTTCTTGTTTACAACATGTTATTTCAAAATTGCACAGGGTTTTCCTGGTTCTTCTAAAATGAGTAATACATAATTATTATTTTGTTACATTCTCCACATGATAGTTTCTCCACCTTTATAATAATGTCCTGTCTGCTGCATCATTTCCAAAACAGCCTAATTTACTTATTTTATCTCACGGGGAGACACCTTAGATCTCTGATCACCTTTACTGCATTTTGTATCATTTCCTGTGCTACTATCTGATTTAAAGGAGTACAGGACCAGAACCACTCTACTATCAACATATGACCTTGCCAAGGATTTATAAACACATTTTCCGTTTTCTGTTCATGTCCTAATATTTCAAACATTTTATTTGCTTATTTGGTTGCTGCAGAGCACTGAATTGACATTTTCAGAAAATTACCTACAATGACACTGAGTGCTAACAGTCAAATCAGAGACCATCATTGTATAAAGAGCTCAACACTGTGCCCAGCTTGCTTTCTTACAAATGGAAATACTTCAAAAAATAAAAGTGGTTGCCAATCTTTTGATTTTTTAAAAAATTAATTAATTGATCCCTGTTGAAATGAAGGCAATTAGAAAATTAAGATCATTAAATCACAGAATATCCCAAGATGGAAGGGACCCATAAGGATCATTGACTCCAAGACCCACGATTCCAAATTTTAAATTACTTTCTGCTACTAAACACAACTTAAAATACTTTTTTCTTCTAGTAATTGAACTGGTTTTAGTTATGTTGGAAAAGTGCAGGCTAACAAGTTTAACATCTATGTTACACACAGTTTCTTTTTAATCTCGTAACAGGGGAAATAGAGTGTTAAATTCTTGTTGACAGTGATAACTGGAGAAAAGAAATCTCTATTCAGGCATATACATTTCTATCCATTTGTTCTTCTTAGGGGCTAAAACATTTTGGCTTTGTTTATGGCAGAATCAATATCGCTGTTAAAGAACATCAGGAGTAGTTTGGTAAGGACAGATAAACCAGCAATGTAAGAAGAATCTGACTCAGGGATAAGAATGACAACTCCAATATGCATTACAAGGCTATTGTCCACACCTCGTCTTAAGAAATTATCTATCAAATGATATCCCTCTGGTTTTCATTCCCATTGCCAGCATCAAGGTCTCTAGGACTTTCCTTGCTGTCTACAGTATTTTATTTTTCAGATAAATGATCAGTAAAATCATGCAAGTGACCATTTCTCTACTGCCCAGTCCTGTCTTGACTCGGACCTTTGGCTGCTGCTGTGACAGAAAGTCCAAATCTTCCAGAGGTTGTAGGAATAGTGCAGCTAAATTCAATGGGATAACTCATCAAGATTGGATTTAAGCACATATGCAGAATTTTTATTGGACTTGGGCCTGCATACTGAATAGCAAAAGATACGATGTGGCCTAGAGAGCTAGAGGTATTTGAAACATGAAAATATTCATTTCTCCCCTAACAAAATCAAAACTTGCATGATTCTTTCCACATAGGCTTTTTGCTGTGCTCTGTGATCCAAATCATGTTGTCAACTGGCCTATTTAACACAACATAAACTTTAACACATTTGACTGTGCATGTATCCCACACATTCAGCCATACCAAACGAGACTTCAGCATATGGTAAGACCAAAACTAAACCTAAAAGTTACTATAATGGGAGTATGATAGAAATTGAAAGAAGTGTGATAAAGAAATAAATTAATGTTATACTACAGTTGAAACAGTTAAAACACGAGTGTGGTAGACCAAAACTTGTCTGATGATTACCATTTCATGACATTCAAAACAATTTAATTGTGGGCTTGGTTTTCTAAACTTTGACTCAGGCTACAGTCCTGGGAATTTGGGGCAAATTCTTCTAGCACTACAGAAAAAACATTATCAGAAAGTCAGAATATTTGCAGGAATTTTGGGAAACATATAAAAATGAGAATGCAAAATTAGATCACTACATCACAGACAGTCAGATTGCCCAGCCATAACCTCCAATACAATTGAAATTGTCAGATACAGAACTGGTCACTCTGGAGAGCTTTACAGGAGTGCGGCAATATCCATTTCCACTTTCAGGTTGGTGAATGATTGCTCCAGTGGTAAGAAAGCTTCAAATTTCCTCATGTAGGTAGACCCAAGTTCAGGCAACTCTGTTCCCATTCTCTAGTGAAGCACACATTTCTAATACTTTGAAATACTTTTCTTAATTGTCAAAGTACAATAAATTAATGGTCATAGTTTTATCATCCATGGATTTTTTTCCCCCACTAAAATTCCAAAGCTACTTTCTGTATTTATTTCTGTATTTATTTCTATAGGTATTTTATATAGCTTTCATTGCTTGTGCAGGCAGACCTGAATTAACTTGCAGTAGCAATTTAGTGACCAACATGGACAGTGAGAAAGAGATATTGGTCACTGTGTTTTCAAGACATGAAAATAACACAGATTGGGCAATAATATTCTTCCTCCTGCATAGTAGAATTAAACTGTTGGTGCAAATATAATATGTCCAGGAAGAGGAGGAGGGTTGGGAATCATCCTAACATTGTTTGTATCAGTGTTCACTGATAGTAATTTTATAATCTCCTCATGTGTTTCAAATGTTCACCAGTTATTGAATAGTTACCATTAAATTTTCCCCATGGTTGAATCAGGTCTTCCAGGACACTGCTATAAAGACGCAAAGCACATAAAAATAGATTTTATGTTATTTAACAAGCATCAGCATGTTTTTTTGCCAGACAAACTGAAATGTTTCACAGGATAAGAAATACTTCATGTCTAGAAAAAAAAAAGTATCAGGGTCAGATAAACATGCAAAAAAATGTGTGTCAGCTGAATGAGGCAGTTCATATGTGAGTTTAGCCTACTGCAAGTGCTAGGAAAAGTTATTTTGCTCTTCCTTTATTACTGTGGGTTGGAATCTCACTGTTTGCAGTTGCTGAAGGTATTATGGAAGTGAAGTGATTATAATAGCTCAGCTGATGAGTGGTAACTTGCTAAGCCAAAATAGCCTGGTGCCTCAGCTGAGCTTAGTAGGCAGAATAATGTACAGTGTTTGTTTATTCTCAGAAACCTAAAAACATTTACACTCATATTTTTTTAAAAATTACCAAAAAAATTTACAAAATTAATGGAGAGACTGTGTTCAGATTTCTAGGCTGGCTTTGCAAAACCCTCTTGTGTAGGGCTCGTATCAAATGGAGGAAGTAAACATTTTGTAGGGTGGCCCCTTGGCACCTTCCTGCTCTGCCTCTTTCCCAGTAAGACTACATGATCCCATTGCCCCCAAGTGAGTTCTGAGCCTATTTAATTAAATTAAAATTATAAACTCAATACCTTCCTTTGACTCTGTCAAGGATAAAATGACAACATCATCATTTGCCAAGAGTGAAAGCAGCACCTGACACTAGGCATGTCTCAATGGTCCTTCCCAGGGTAATTATGCCAGATCCTGCATATTTCTGAACTGTATGCAGTAACACGGTGTGCCCTCCTTCTTTCTCTTCTTGCCCTCCTCCCCTGTCTCTTTTGCTGCCTCTCCCTTCCGTTGAAATAGCACCTGAAGAACAAATTGCCTCCTTTGTCTGAAGCCTGCTTGTTCACAGTGGGGCTCTTGATGTGAACAAACCCTGAGATGTCAGGCTGTATAAACACTCAGGGAAAGATATGTTTCATAAAGATTCCCGCTCTGGAAAATTATATGCTACTTTGAAAATGCTTTGCCACATTTAAAAGTGTAATTATACCCTTCTCCTTAATGACTGACGTAGCATATGTTTACACATGTTTTAGCTGACGTATGACAGTACACAGAAGCACATTGTACATTTGGTAGCAACAGCTAAAAGATGATGGGAACAACATCTGAACCTGTCTGTTAACATTGCTCAAGTCGTTTTGAACACAAAGTACACCTAATGCCAGTGCTGTCCCCTCCCCTCCCCTCCCCTTCATCTATATTATAAATTGCATTGCCCTTTCTTTCTGTAGTCTGCAACTCATGTCAGCCCAGCCCTTCCAATCCTATTGCAGTTTTTTTTTTGTTTTATTTGTAATTTTTCCTCAATATTTTCTGAATGCTCACTTGTTTGGGGGTGGGGGTGGTGGCAGTGGCAGAAATCTTTTTGGTAGAAATGTTGTACAAGTATTGTAGGGCTAAGTTTCATCCTGGGGAAAATTTTAATAGTTTAATAGTTTGGCTTTAAAGAACTGGATGGAATAGATGTTTAGTAACAGTATTATGGAGCCGTTCAGCCCTAGGCCACTGGCTGAATATATGAGCAACAGTGTGGTGGCTGAAAACTATCAACCCTTAGTGACTGCTACATGGAGTTATGAAATGACGAGGAGGCCCTAGCCTGACTGCCACCAACCAAATATTGCTGTCACAGTCATCATTACCTTTGGGGCAGTTTTGGGGACAAATTCAAGACCTGTATGTGTATGGACAGGACTTGTCCTGTTTGATCTTTCAAGAAGTGTAGGATACTCCTTTGGGGATTGCTGAGTTGCTTCTGCCAGGCTGCTCAGCCCAGGGAGCAAAAAAAAGCAAGATTTTGGCACTCTGGGGAGAAGCACAGGCACAATGAATGCAGCGTTGCCTGAGCCATGGCTGCCAGAAAGCTTTTAAGATGCAAACATAAGTGGAACAGGGAACTCGTTTCATACTTTGTGAAAAAGACACTAAGCAAATACAGGACCATATGGTCTCTCACTCTCTGGGCCTCCAGGGCTGGGAGATCTACTGAGAAAGGGAGTTCAGTCTCTTGAGGGAGAAATTGCCTTGCTTCACTTAACAGCTGTTCCTTTGGCATTTCTGAAGCACGCACTAGAGAAAATAGAAAAACCCGCAAGTTTTTCTGAGTTTTGGTCTTGCTAAAGCAACAACATGGACAAAAAATATTCCACAGAAACATTCCTGATCACCTCTTTTGCTAACACACATGTTCACTAGACTGCTCTCCTCAGCTAACACTTTCCCAACAGGAGCATTTCTGTTTCTTGTTAACAATTCACACACATGGGCAGCTGCTTAGAACTAAAGGAGCAAATAATTACCTAAACTGACAAAGCTGACAGCGCACATCTAAGTAAGACAGGGCATTAGTCTAGCCAGCAGTCAATGCGTTTTCCCACTTGTGCATCGTTGTTAGACTGTGTTCCTCTTTCAGGGTTAGTTAAAAGTATATTTTCTATAACCAAACCATGGAGTCCTGCATTTCTTTATAAAGTCCACCCTGCTGAAATGCAAAACCCTCAGTTTCCTAGTAGGGCAGATGGATGAGTGGATATTTGCCTTAAACATTTCTTGGTAAAAAAAGGTATGAGCTTTGCTGACTCAGGTGCGTATCAGGTGTTATTACCACAAGAAAAAATGAGATGAGACACCAGTTTCCAGCCCTGCCAAGGCAGGACTGAGGCGGTATTTTTGCCACCCATGCATCCCATGGTTTTGGTGCTGTATAGAGCTAACTGCATATGTGCAAGGGTACTAGGTCGTCGACTTTGGGGAGGGTCTGGTCTGATGCCACCCTGAAATAGTCCCACTGCAACCCCAAAACAGTCTCCCTGAGAGCCCAAAATAGTGCCCCTGCAACCACCCAGGATACACCTACGAAGCCTGCAAAGAACCAGATTGCACCTACCCTTCCCTAGCATTACATTCACTATGCAGACGTTTGGAGTTTCTTGGAACTGGGTGGAGGTTTTGGGACTGGGACTGTGTAAAAATGGTATGACCAGAAGCTCAGGTGGGTATCCTACCACCCAAATTCCCAGAGTGAAGATGACCCACAGGATGCCGTGGATCCATGGGTGGTGGTATCTCTTTAACTCCCTTTCTCTTTTTTTGTACCTTTCTCCCTCTCCTCCTCTCTTTCTTCTTAGAAATGCGTGGCAGGGGACTTGCTTATCCTGTTACATTTTCCAGTAAAGTAATTGCCATGAAGTTATTTTATCTACCCACATGCCTTGTATTGTGTACTAGTAAGTTGCAAATTGGTTGGCTGATGTTGTTTCACCTTAATTCAGTCCAACAGGATCATGAACCTGGTCATTAGTCCCAAGGGGAGGGAGGTCATCCTGAATGGTTCCTTTCGGGTTGCAACACCTAGTCAAATCCACACTGTCTTTTGTTAATCTCCTCAAAAACAAAGTTCTAATAAGAGATAACCTGACATTAATTTCTTCAGAATATAAACACTGTTCAGCAAAGTTTGAGGAGACAGCCATGTGATTATTCCCTGTCCATCAGTGCATCTTTCTAGGCAATATACAACCCAGGAACCCGAAAGATAAATTGGCATCTAAGGAAAAGGGGTTCAGTTCAGAGTTTGTGTGCGGTTGTACAGCTCACCTGAATCCAGTAAGAAGTAATGTGTTACTCAAGGGAAATGATTAATGATTAAAATATATATCACTTATACTAGCTTTCGCAGAAGCAATACGGCATTGGTGATCTTGCCTCTCACAGCCTTTCAGAACAGAAAAACAGTAAGCTTGTCTAGGACTAATAGTGATTATTTGCTCGGACAAGCCAATCAATTGATGAAAGGGATTTAACTCACTTCTGAGGTAAAACTGGGAAATTTTTCATTCTCGGTGGTCAGTGGCCATGAACTGTTCCAGAACAGCTTTCTGGGGTCAATCTCATTTTGTGCCATGCAAAAGTCAAACAAAATCAATGATTCCCACTAATAACATCACACTACTCAAAGAACAGTGATTCCCTAAGGTATGTTAATTTATTTACTTTCACTGATTTTAGTGGATTCAAAGTAGTATGTATTTAAATATCTCTGATCAGCTCATAGGTAATTAAAAATGTCCCTGAGAAAATACCTTTCCCTTTCAAAACTAGTATACATCTGAAGCATTATATTTGCAAAAAATCACAAATAAGGTCAAGGTTATTTAGAAGGAATCAGAATTTATTTCATTGCAGCAGTTACCTTTGCATATCTTGAGATAAGAAGGTGACTTCTAAGAAAGGTGTTTTATTGTAAGAATTCTTCAATTGTGGATAAGAATTTGGGTTATCTTACTGTTTTACATGTTTTTCATTGTACCTTTAAAGCACTTTAAAATACACTGAGTTAGAAATTATAGTTTCATGGACATGAAGGTAACTGGGATAGGGGTAATTCATAGCGAGCCTGTAACAACAGAAGTCATTTAATAAAATGTGCGTTGGTAGACAGTATTTAGGGTTTTTTCCTGTGCATGCTCAAGATGCTGCATGAATTCAGCTTGTGTATGAGGTAGCAACCTGCTCATTTTTTCTTACACCTTGCATCCTTCTAGCAAAGCAACAGTACAAACAGAAGCCTCAGGTATTCAACATGCAGTATTCACCTATTCGGTTGGTACCCAGCGAGCGCTGAAGGCTCTCCAAGTCTGAGAAAAAATTGTAGGTTGGCTTGATTTATCATCGATCAAAATTGTCAAATTCCAGTCCCTTAATGGTTATGGGGGCTTTTTTTGCATATGTATTTAGTCTGTAGCCAACATGTGACTTAAGCTACAAAAATCCTGAGTGATTTAGTTGCAGGTAAAGCTCTTTGCCTTGGCATCTTAGATATTTTTGTGTGCTAAAAGAACACTGGCTACAGTGCAGATAGGGATGACAGTTCATTTTACATTTTCAGGACAAAGCCAAAAATACAGAACCACTTGACACGTAGTGCTGAGTCAGTGCAAACTCTCTCATTCTTTCAAACTTATTTGAAATACTTTTGAAGGGGCAGTTTTCTCCTCATAGACTTCAGGGTAACTTAAGTATGATTTGTCTTCCCCTAGCTAGTGTATAAAACTGGAATATACACCATGTGTGTGATTTCACTGAAGCCACATAAGTATGAGCATGTGTTCACATCTAATCCAGAGTGGTTGGTAGTCCACAGGTGCAGCATTAACCAACATGGAAAAAAAGCTTACCTCATCTTAGCATAATTTCCATGAGATACTTGCATGTCAGCATACTGAAATCAATAATGAACACTCCCCAACACAATTAGATTTAATGTATACTTTGCTATTTCCATTTAAAGAACAAAGTTAAGACTTTTCATTGAGGTACCTCTGAATGACTAATATGATGTTTTTCTCTGTGAAGCCAACGTTCAGAGATTTTGGAGGTCTTTTCCATCAGAGATGTTTGGAATTTTCCTGTAAACAAGCAGGCATTGGAAACACCCTATCATGTGTATGAAATGATTCTTCATATCCAAATCTAAAATCTAAAAATTTTAAAGATTTACCTTTTTTTGCATTCATTTTGAAATCTTTTCAAACCTGAGTTTGGCATCAGGCAGTTCTATCATCTGTGCAGTACCTGTTGAAGAGTTGTTTTCTTGTTTTGTGTTTGCCAGCCTTTTGCACCATCTTTTCCAATACCGAGAGCTGGTACAAGGAGAAGTGAGATGGAGGAATAGAGGTTTAGCTGTATACTTCTGCTTTTCTTATCAACCCATACGTTGCATCTGTTCAAGGGGAAATCTATCCAGGCCTTACCCAGGCTACAGCACTCTATGTGCTAGTATGTATAGCAATCTTTAATAGCTGCCAGTGAAGAGCCATTCCTTTATTTGACATGTTAAAGACCACAAACAGATAGAACCATGTTAAAGGAAGATTTATCCTATAACAATGCTTTAATAATAATCACAATACCTGTGAAAATGTCACGTACAAAACTATCCCTCTGTTTGTGTTTTAGTGTGAAGACGAGTCTCTGTTAACACTTAAGCAAACCTCAGACATCTGCCTATACACATATATATTTATAATTCACATTCAGGCACCTAAAAATATGTCTGACACTCTCAGGTGATGAATACTACATCAGTGTGAGTGAAGTGACTAAGTATCACTGAAATCCAGGTCACTGACTGGGTTACCTAAACACTGATTTATGCTTCACTTCAGACACGTAAGTCTGACAACTTTGTCCTTAACTGCTACTTTCTTCTCTATACATCCAGTGCTAAAATGTCAGCAAGAATAATCTTTCACTTGATTTTTCACCCAGTTAACTTTCTCCTCAACTAGTTTCCCATATTTTCCTTATGTCTCATTTCCTTTCTACTCTCACTTACCAGTTTTCACACTGAAACATATTGTTGAACATATCAAAAGAAGATTATCCTTCATTTGAAGTATTTATGGTTCCCCAAACCAAATCCATTTTCTCTATGGTTTGTACTATTGGTTAAGCTATATAGAAAAAAATCCGATTTACTGAACATTTTCCTGTCTTCGTTCCTGCCTCCTGTCTGCCTAGATTGGACATCAAATCTGATGACCACTTCAGGCTTTGTGCAGTTAACCATCTCTAAGCAGGCTGCACTGTACTAGCGTGTACAAGTTACTTCATGTGTATTTATTTACTTTACATATAATGTATACATACATATACAAAATAATGAAGCAAAATAAATTTTGTGTTACTTGAGATCACTACTGTGATCAAGTAACTTGTACACTATGGAGTTTTTTTCGAGGTTACATATACATATCCATATAAAAAAAACCATTTTTTTATTCTAGGTATGGAACTTCATGTTCACAGCAAGACAAACAGTTCATGTTCCTGTCACTAATGGCACTTTCCATGAATATTACACTTATCTGACTGAAAAAGGTTTTATACCAGTTCACAGTATACATCAAGTATCTCTAATTACTCATTCTTCAGATTTGTAACTTCATGCACAGATTGTCCCTGCCCTGCACTTACCTCCTGTGGGGAAACCTATTTTAACAGTAAATTGACCAGCTTGCACCTTCCCAGCTTTCAGGGCTACAGATTTTTTAATTAGCATTGAAAGCCAAGATGATGGTAGTAAATAGGGTGAGACATCAGGTTTTCAGGTGAAAGAAAGCCTGCCTGGTCAAAACAGTGTGTGATATTTGGTACAGAGAGAACTTCTATCCTGGCCTTCTGGTCCTACCACAGTTTGTAGACCTCAGTAATCCCCCTGGTAATTCCTGAGTGAACCCACAGCCAGGCACCAGTCTTCTCCTTTGCTTTCCACACTAGGTGGTATTGCACAGATTTAACCTAGTTTGCATGCACTACACTGCTTTCATTTCAAAAGCATTAGGTGAATAAATCTCGGCAGTGGTTAGAAGAGTGACAGCTGAATAGAAAAGAGGTTACCTTAGCATCAAAGCACCGTACAGTGATGATGCAGAGATGCCAGGGAGCAGTGAATGTTGGGTGGAGAGGAAAGAATAATGAAAAGCCGGTGCTTGCTTCTGGGTTGTTTCCCTGTAGATCAGTTACAGGGATACCTTGGCCACCTACACTCTACAGATGCTAATATGGGAAAGGGAAGATAACAAGGTGGACCCCAAATTTCACATGATGAATTGAAACTAAGGTTCTGAACTTGCAACATTTAGCTTATTATCACATAAAAGAATAAACATATATTAACCCAACTGGAAAAAAAAAAAAAAAAAAAAAAGCTAGAAGGAAGAGTTCAGTTGCTGCTATACTCTTAGTGTATTTGAATTCATCCTAGTTTGGCTTTGATAACGATGAAACTATATTACCGAAATAAATGAGCACCTAATTTAACTCTTTTGCTCTTAGGGAATAAATGTGTAATGCAGAAACAAATAAAAGGCTGCTATTAGAAAAATTTCTTCATAAATTCTACCTTCATAGTGTAAAGATAAAAGACATTTGACACCGTGAGAGTAAGATTATCTGGGGCCCTCACTTTTGAGTTATTATTTATTTGTATTCACAATAATCATTCTCTCAAACGATCTAGGGCACAGTAAACAGCCTTCTGAAACCGAGATTCCTAAGCGACACTGTCTAAAATGGCTCTGCACCTTTCCTTTCTTTGCTTTTTTCCTAATACTTAAATAGGAATTATTTTTGCAATGGGCACATCAACAAGCAAAGTTTATACTACAAAATAGATACAAATTGAATTCTTAAAGTAGATTGATATCTACTTTAATCTGAGAGAAGGTATTTTGAATAAGTAGGAAACTGTAACATCTGTGTGAATGTGTGAATTTATTTTGAATGATGCTTTCAAATATTTAAAGATTCTATATTTCAAAGAACTTTATTTTAAAACAATTACAGAATAGGATATTAATATCACAGAAAAAAACTTGCAAAGAACGAAAAAGGAAAAATCTGAAGACATTTTGCTGCTTTGAATAACTATAAAATAGAGGTTTTCAGTGTGAAATTTTCAAGTGAAAATATGTAAATAATTTTCAACAGTATACTACTTGTAGAGAACGACAGTGTGGGTTTTTTTCGATTTGTAATCTAATTAGTGCTTTTGGCTTTAGAAGTTTAAAGGACTGTGAAAACAAAGATAGTAATTAATAGTACTGTGAGATACTCTGCCTTTGTTGCACTCCGGTACTTGATGATTAAAGTATGGGTCACCCAGCGTACAGAAAACAAAACAAGTATTATTCTTCATTGTGGAGCTTCACAAATATTGACTACTTTGTCAAATCTTATTAAATTCAGAACTTCAGAAAATTCATAACATACAAATGTTAGACAGTTATTGAGACTCTTCTTTATTAAATCCAATTCTGTTTTTCAAAGAAACTGTAAAGCCAGAACATGAAACTTTAGGTCAGTCTTCCATCAGCATCTTCATTAGCTTATTGTTACAGGGAGATTTTAAATGGCAGCAAGACGAGTTACATTCCCAGTTCCTCTTATTAAGGGCCCAATAGGCTATGCTGGTTCCCACTAACACTGTATCATTTGGGTCATTGGAAGATGCATCTGTACATCTGAGAGAATGTGAAAGTCTGTCTTTATATCTGCACTACACTTACCTGAATACTTTGCCTTGCCCAGTACCACAGCTTCCAACATGACATTGGCTGGTGTTTTAACCTGATGTAGCTATACGCATGTGAAACAGATGAAGTGCACAAATTGTTCAAGAGTTGGAGGTGCAGGCACACCTAAAAAGATATGCCTCTGAGCATATGTCTGTATAGAAAGGTGACTGCTCTTTTTCACAGCAATTGAACAAGCACAGAAGACCTAGCATGTAAGTGACAATAAAGCAGTCTATAATTACTGCACAGCCCTGTGTCACCCAGGTATTAGGGCTACCTTGGCCTGAGGCAGGGAATGCATGCACATTGAAAAATGTGAGTCCTGTAGTGGACGGTTAAACACTTTGTACAGAAACAAGTAAAAGAGATAAGAGGGAAATGGGTGAAATAACGCAGCCAGGAGGGTAAGGTTCGTAGGGCACAGATTAGCCTTGTCACACTGACAGAGGAATAAGTGTCCCAAAACCATATCTTTCAAAATCAAGCTTTCCATCATTGCTGCCCAAGGTCAGAGAGGTGTTGGGCACAGCCCAAGCACAGTCCAGCTTGGTACAGCAATGCACTGAGTAGCAAGCAAGACTGCTAAGGCTGCAGTAAGATTTCAGGGGCAAAGTGAAGGAGGCACCTTTGACAGCAGACACTTTCTGTCACCTGCAATGCACTAGCATGTGCTGTGCTGCCCTTTGTAAATGGGAATCCTGGAAATCTGTCTCTATCAGTCTCTATCTGCCTGTGACCTGTTGGGAATCCCATTATCCACTCAGGGAAGATGGATTGGCAATGATTTAGGAAGGTGGGCAGCTTTCAGGAACAATGCATTTTACATTTACAGCGAAGTATTGTTTTGTAGCCTTGCCATACACACATCACTGCACCATAGGGAGTAGTAAGGTCTAAGGACTGAAGCAAGGGACAAATTATATTCACTTAAATTCAAGAGTTAGAAATTAACAACCAGCAAGCTGTCAATTCATACAACACCTATAGTTAGTCACTGTACGTGACATAGGAAACAGAAGTAAGTGTTTCCTCTAAAAGTCCTGGCCATAAGATCACATTTCAAGGACAGTCTCCTAGATGGTTCTGTGTCTTTGTAGCTATGTGTATCAGCCCATCTCTGTAGCTAGCATAGGCTAATCTCACCCTGTTAAATATTTGAGCACTGAATCTGTACAGAAAGGGGAAGCAGTTTCAAATGCAGTCCATTATCAACCTCCAGTTACCTTAACATCTTCACACTTAGTGGTTTCAAGTCTCATGAAGTTCTGCTACCTTAATTCCTCGTTCTATGAAAGTGTGACTTGCTTCCTACCTGGTGTCAGTCTTCATCCTCCTGTCCCCTCTGCATACTTTTAACCTGAGGACTGCTTCTTCTCTTGATCCTGCATATTACTGCTTCTGTTTTGCTACTGAAGTGAATGACTCTTTCTCGCTCTTGTTGTGTATTGTGCTGTTCTTTTCACAATCCCCCATGCAGCAATCTGGGCCCTGTTGGTCACATCGTGTTCCACAGCTGGCCACATCATGTTCCACATTCTACAACACCCAAGGCTTTTCAGTCTTTATGTCAAGTACGTTGCCTTTCTTGTATCTACCAATACAACTAAACAGTCTCTTTCATCTCTGGGCTCCTCTGTGCATCTGGACTTCTCTTAGCCTCTAGCTTGTGCTGCCCTCATAGACTCAAACACAGGTTTCTTTGAATATTAAATTATTTTCTCTATGCTTTTCATTAGTATTTCCTTAATCTTCATATGTCATCCATCACCTTTGTGCACAGTTTAAATCACAAACCCACTAAATCCCATGTCAGGTCTTCTATTCCCTCTGAATGTAAAAGTACGGCATGGAAATTGAGCCTCTTCCCCCTCACAAATTCCATAGCAGTCATACAGGTATTTGGAATGTGACCTTCATGCACATGGGCCAGAAATAACTGATACACTCACAGGTAAAAATGTGTGGAAGCCAACCCATTTGATGTATCTGAAATATAGTGCTTGTGGGTGGCCATTTACAAACACTGCAGTGTATTTATCGACAAAAAAAAAAAAACACCAACCTTCCAGGTTTTAGCTAAATCAGAAAAGATTGGAAAAGAGGGTTTTTTTGTTTCCACTAAACACATCTGTCTGCTCGTCTATATACACTCATGTAGAAATTTCCAGTCACTCAAGTCTCCAGGGTATTTGAAAATGTCTGAAGTCTCTTTAAAGAGCAGATTAGCATGTATCCTAAAAGTTAGACTGTAATACTATTTAACTGCTCTATTTTTCCATTATGGGCCTGTCAGCAGGAATATGTTGCCCTATAGTACATGACAAGTGAAAACGCTAGTAACATTGTTTTTCATAGACAGAAAAAATACCAAAGAAGCAATTTCTTAGCTAAAATGTCACCTGTTAGATGTATGGGGCTCACTATATTTTGTTGCCCTGGTAACGAATGGTGTAAAATGACTCCTTTGCACAGCTCCATCAGAATGATTGCATCCTGTTTTTTCCATCATTTTACAAGAGGCTGTTTTCATTCTCCCTTCCTGACCATATTAAGTGTAAAGAGATTGAATTACTGTGCTGTACCCTCTCCATCTGATGTGGATTTAAGAGTTGATATTGATGTACTGAGAACTGCGTTCTTCTTCAGAAAAAAAAAGCTACAAATTATAATGAATTTGACTTTTATGTATCGACCGCTCAAGTAGTGAAGTACTGTTTCTGCACCCAGGGGATAGACATGGCATGATCAGCATTTTTCACTTGAATGAATCCAATTGATAAAGCAATATATTCAGTGTCACTTTGCTTGATCTCCAGGTTTAACAATAGTCATGCTAAAAGTAGATACATTACTCCATAAATTTCACTCATAAAAAATGTGCTAGCCATTGCTTTATACAGCTGCACTCTTTCCAACTTTTCACTGAGCAGGGCAGAAAAAGATGAACAGAAATATTGTGCCAAGAGTGCGCAGGTGTGGGCAAGTGGCTGACAACTATTGGAAATACTCACATATTTTCAGCTGGAAAACCAAATACAGTGCCATTAGGTGGATGGTGATCAGCTCGTCTCAGCGCATGTGCACTTTGAGACCAAAAGCCACCATTTTCCCATTGGTGCTGCATTTCTGGACAGCTGCAGAACCAAGCGAAGAGTCATTACATAAGTATTAAGAATATGGAGGGGCATCTTGAACATTTCTGAGCATTACAGTAACCTTAGGCCTTATTTAATTTTCTTGATTATACAAACAATTACTGCATGGGTTGCTAAGATATAAATGCAGTATTACCATAAATTTATTACTTATATAGGATGATATGTCATTCATCCATCTTAAAGAGAACTGAAATTACTAGCAATATAATTTTTATAATTAATCACCAACTATATGATATCATAATCAAAGTGTTTATGACTAAAAATTGTGTATTAAAGATTTTTTTTTTGTGATAAGAAATCTTTTAAAAACACCTGTTTAATCCTGTGTATGTAATTGATTTTTAAACACAGAATATATCTTCTTTATAAGTAATATTTCATTTAGAATTACAATCCAGAAAAAGATAAAGGGGAAGAAAGCGAATGTTTAGTGAGTGTGTAAAAGTTGCCTGTGACATTAAAATAGTGGGAAATTGAGATCTATTTTCAGCTAGTTTATTGTATTCATCTGGGTCTCAATCCAGCAAATAAATTGCTTGAAAGATATATTTTAAGGGCTCGCATTGTTTCTTTTAGAGGTTTCAGTGTGCCAGTCCTAAGTTCTAGCAAGTAGGGAAAGGAACGCAAGACTTGATAGCAATGATTTCTTATTTAAGGTGCATACAGAAAAGTAAGCTGTAAGTCTCTGACCTTGAACTCCACTGGCAGTCTTTTCACTCAAAACCTAGCAGTTCTGCATCTTGGATTGTGTAATTAGTGAAGTCACCTATTCACACTCAGGTGGAACATTATTTAGGCACCAAATCTCACAGTGGGGAGAAAATAAATGAATTTGAGTTGAACTGGAATTCACCAATACGCTATGAATGCTTTAGGAAGCAAGAATCTGGATCTGGATGGTTCCTCCAGCCCCTGCCTTTCTTGCTGCTGCTGCTTGTGATGGCATTGCCTAGTCGCCCAGCAGCTGCACTATGGCTAGGATGATATTGCCCTGTAGAAAGGTGATAGGAATGGTTGTGTTGGGTTATGGTCTTTGAGGGTAACCTAAATTACATGAGATTTCCCCCTATATCCCCTAGAGGTTTTGCAAATCTTGTTTGTACCACTACAGTACCTGTAAAACCAGAGTTGGACAGCTGAACTTCGCAATTTTTTCCACCTTCTGAACTGCCTGACCTCCTTTGTCACATGTTCCCACTACTTTTCATACCTGAGAACTGGATCACACGTAGTACATTTTGGCATACTTAAGCTGTGTTTGGCAAGGGTAAAAATCTCTGCTCAAAGACTCATTTTGCAAAACTTAGTTCTGTCCTCACAGGCTGTGCTGTCTCTTTTCTCTTGCATTGGGAGCAGCAGATTTCAGCTGGAGAAGTTAAACAGATTACTGGAGTGGGGTTAGCAGTCAGACCTGTGTAGTGACTGCAGTCTCTGAACTTGTTGCCTGATGGTGTGGTTTTTTATCAGATCATTCACCAGAGTCTCTGGTTCCCAGGAATCCTCAAATGAAGGGCAGATGAAGATTCCCATTTGCTGAGCAAAGCTGGAATAATAGTAATAATAATAATATTAACAATTCACAACAACAACAACAACAATAATAATAATAATAGTAGTAATAGCTTCCTAAGAACACACAGTGGCACAATGTCCAGTTTGTGAACAGTTGATGGGGTGCTCATCTTCATGGTGCAAATTGTTGTCCTCAGAAGCTGTATTTGATGTAAAGCACTGTCATTTATATATTTTTTTCTTACTGTGCTATAACGATGGCCTAGAGGATAATCTCTCTTTGAGGGAGCCAGTATAAGAGCTTTTTCATTTTGTGCTCAATCACTGAAACCAGTCCTCATCCATATTTTAGGGAAGGTGAAGGCTGCCACGCATTACTGCCCTGTAAAAATATTTCCTTTGCAGGATTACTGCAGCAGGAGGAACTAACAAGCATGGAAAGCCCTTTCTGGAGCGTGTCACACCTGGTGGGCTTGGGCGGTCAGCTGAGAAATTTCAGGGTGGCCAGGAGTTCGGGAGGTAGGGCACATATCAGGGAAAGAAACGCCATCAGCAGTTGGAGAAGCAGAACGAGCATAGGCACAGTGACAAATAAAAACCCAGTCTAACCTTTGAGATGTTGCTGCTGTTGCTCTCCTGGCTGAAGGAAGCTTCTTCCCTGCCTTCTTGGCAGTATTATGAAGGCAGTGATTTGTGTTTTGGCTTTATGAACACACTACAGTTACACCAAATTGTACTGCTGCTCTTTTCAGAAGCAAAAAGGCTGATGGCCCTCTTAATGCAGCTCTGGGTTAAATTTTTCATTATCTTTTTTCCTGGACTCACTGGAGAGAATGAGGTTGGAGAAGGTTGTGGGGATAAAGATTTTTTTTTTTTCCAGGGTAATTGGACTACCTGCCTACAACCATCTCTGACCTTTGGATAAATAGAGGACTTCACTTTGCTGTGCTCACACAGTCCTCCAGTGCTTATGAGCATAAACAAGATTAATTTTAAAAAAGGTAAATCCCTCTGTAAGGATAATTAAATGGTGATGAGGAACCCTACCATAACAAAACTCCTCAATGGAAAATGAACTTTGCCTCCTTTATGCATGTGTGTGTGTGATTGTGTGTGAGACTGCGAATAGGTATTCATCATATAAACGCAATGACAAATGTAATCTTTCTTTAAATTTATTCACTGTGATCCTTCAGAGTGAGGCAGTACAATTGTCTTCCTGAAACCTCAATATCCCTCTCTTCTACCCTTTTCCCCCTTAGAAGGTCATTTTAAAATCTCTTTTGACAGCCCTAACTGATCTTATCATAAATCATCCAACACACACACACAGGCACAGCACCTAATCAGGATGTTGCTGGCTAATTTAGCCCTGCTGATCTGATATAACTGGATGGAGTTTTATGATACCCTGTGATTGTAAATATGTCTGCTTTCATTCACAGCCTGGGAAGGCTGGAGGGCCATTACGTCTTAATTGGGTAATTTCTTTTTAAATCTCTGCAGGCTGGATTGCTGTTTCCGCAGGAGCAGGTCCAGGGCATTGATCTCAGCCCCTGCCTGTCTCCAGAAAATTCTGGGAATATGTCTCCCATCTATTTCTGGCATTTTGATTTTTAAGGGTCCTCAAAGGCCACAATTGGCTTTTTGGGGATATACAGCTTGACAGTGGGGAGAGCAGCCTGGAAACAGATGCCACATTTGTGTTTAGAAAGGGAGCATGCAACTTTCACTGGGGTGGCAAGGAATCAGGATGGACCACCTGTGAGGGAAGATGACTGGAGTTTTCTTTATTTCCAGACTTTAAGACGAGACCAAATTCAGCTTTCTGTAGTTAAAGGGCAATGATTATGGACTTGCATTTCTCTAACATAGTAATATTGGCTTTAAAGAGGTACATGTAAAAAAAACAAATCCAGTTACACATTTATGTACCTTGTCGTACACTTTTTTTTTTTTTTTTGGCTTTGTTTTTGGATATATTTAAGAATGAAAGTCAATTGATGAACTGCATAGTATGGCTCTCTCAATTCATACACTTGTAGATTAAAGCTATGCCAGGTTAACAGCAACCACTGTCACTTGTTCCAGTAGGATTTTTTAATGGTCTTAGTTCAGTTTCAGCTAGCAAAGAAAATGTTTTCTTCCAAAGTACAGCCATCACATTTTTTTTACTTTTTACAATTACTTTGGACTAAGGGGCTAAAGAACAAGAGGCAGCAGCAGTCTGACAAACATCACTCTGTGATGTGGTGCCTCAGAGGGGAAGAGGCACAGCAGTGGGTCAGGACCAGGGAAAATGCCATGAATCGATTTTATGGACAACAAGAAGTCAAGCCTGCCGAGCTGAAACCTGTCACTACAATTAAATTCCTTTATGTTGTTTTAATGTTGATTTGAACAAAAAAAGCCACAAAAACCCCAAACCCAAATGTGTGGTTATTAAATATTTTAGATTACATGACAAAATCTAGCCTTTTAAATGCTTCAGCCTGCATGGTGACAGTGCCAAAAGATGAGCAGTAGAGTGCATGTACTGTTTCTCTAAGAAGAAAAAAGATCAGAGAGTGGGGAAATCATGGGGTGTGATTCCCACAACCACTGAATCTATTCAGTAAATTATTTTTTCTTTAAAAAGAGGCAGCAATCAGTACTGATTGAAATACCTTTGAATGCAGTTATAATGAAATTCCATTTCTTGCTCATACCAGAGTTGCAGCCATTGTTGGTAATGGTCTCCTTCAGAGCAATACAGTCATTGCTGCCTTGTGTGGTACCATGGGAAGCAAAGGCAGGTAATCCCTGAATACAATTTAACAATAAGTGTTTGCTGTAGAGTTATGCCCAGGGCTTGTCTGCCTGCTTTCTGGATCTATCCTGAGGAAAGGAGAATAAGCTACGCATATTCTGTGGGAAAAATGAAGAAGATCTGATAAAGAGTATTTTTATTTCCAAAATGGCAATTTGGGTAATTGTACTTTGCTGTCCAGGTCCCTAGCATGGTATTGTGTACCTGTAATGATCCATTGTTTTAGATATTGATTATGCTGAACTGTTACTTGTTTTGTGGCAGGTCAGATCAAACTCAGTTTTGTATGACATAACCTTGTAGATGAAGCAGAAAAACTGCTGCTTTATAGGAACACTGAGTGAGAAGCAGATGTGCTACTCTAGTCACTCAAAATAATTTCTTTGCATTCAGTGCTGCTATTGACCTGCAGTAATGAACACAATTTTTGTTGTTATTGGATAGGATGAAAAAAATAAGGTCCTTTCCACATTTAGTTTCAGTTTAAAGATTATTGCCTTCTAGTGGGATTCTTAGTTTCCTGTATGATTAGAAACACACAAAAAAAGCTTTTGATGACACACAGCGAAAGGGTATATCTGGCTGTCATGTTTTCAGCCCTGATAATATGAAGTGCTTCCTGCATCAGCTCCAAGGTTCACTTGTCTCTGTTATTTTTGTAAAGAGGTTTGTGTGAACCAGTGATCTTTTGTCTTCCTTCAAAGCCGGTACCTAAAGAATGAACATATCCTGAAAAACAGATCTATTTTACTAGGGTTTTTTTCCAACCAGCAGTGAGTACATTTTGGCCTTGTAAAACATTATTTTAAATCTTCCTTTCTGCTTTAAAATGGGACTCCCTGATAGACTCTGAGAGCACTGGAGCATCCCATTCAGCTGCAGGCACTTAGACCCCATATCAGGTTGCTCCCAATCCCAATGAGCCGCAGGGGAAGGGCAGGTGATTGCAAAGCTTGGGATATGGCAAAAATCAACACCTGTGTTATCAGCCATAGGACACCTCATGAAACAGAGAGGCTTCTACCAGTGATTGATCCCTGACTGCTTTGGCTGCTACAGTGAGTGGCCTAAAAAGATCAGATACAAGTAAGGCTAGGGCAATTCTTCAGTAATTCTAAGTGGGATGGAAGCAGTGAGATTCACATCATCTAACCTTAGGCAGCTATGGGGTGGATGCCCACAACCCAGAGAGTCATCATTATGTAATCAACGGGAAGGAAGAGGTGTTTATTTGAGGCTATTTCATTTTTGTGAAGGCTAAAATAGGTCAAAAGGATTGTTTCTTATATGTGCCGCTTTCTCTACAGGGACTGCAAGAGGAGTCTGGAGAACAAGGCCTAGTGCACACACATGCTTTGCAAACAGCTATAGTTACTAAAGTGAATCCACCAAAGTTTTTGCTGAGTGGGTAGGGCTAAAATGAACAGGAGTGACATGGCAGAAACTTACCTTGGCAATGCATTGCTCTAAGAGCTGTCAGTGTCCTGGTTTCAGCTGGGATAGAGTTATTTTTCTTCTTAGTAGTTGGTGCAGTGCTGTGTTTTGGCTCTGATGTGAGAGGAACATTGATGGCACACTGACGTTTTTGGTTGTTGCTGGGTGGTGTTTATACTAAATCAAGGACTTTTCAGTTTCTCAGGCCCCAGACAGTGAGAGGGCTGGAGGGGCATGGCACATTGGGAGGAGACACAGCCAGGACAGCTGGCTAAAGGTTATTCCATACCATGGGGCGGCATGCTCAGTATATAAACTGGGGGGTTGGCCGGGTCCAGCCGATCATTGCTCAAGGACTGAATGGGCGTCAGTCAGTGGAGACTGAGCAATTGCATTGTGCATCACTTGTTTTCTTTCCTCCCTTCCCTTTGGATTTAATTCCTTTCCCCCTCTCTCCTCCTTTTCATTATAACTGTTATTGTTATTGTTCTTTCATTTTCATTGTATTTCAATTATTAAATTGTTCTTATCTTAACCCTCGAGTTTTACATTCCTTTCCAATTCTCCTCCCCACTCCTTTGCATGAGGGGGGAGTGAGTGAGTGGCTGTGTGGTACTCAATTACTAGCTGGGCTTAAACCACGACACCGAGTAAATTAGCAGTAGGAAAAAAACCCCACATTTTCAAAGCACTGGTTTCCTGTCTAAAATTTTGTATGCCTTGAAAAGCCACCACACCAAATAATAAGACCAAACAAAAACTCTTGTACTGGCATATGCATAGTTTAAACTAGTGATGCTAGAGGATGATTTGACATTACAAGCTTAAGTAATTCCAACAGAAAAGCCAGGCAAATGGAGAATTTTTTGACCAACTTCAGAAAAAACTTGGCAATACCTTTATATTGTAGTGTTGTTTCAGTTTTCCATTTGAGTAGAAGATGTGAAATCTGCATAAATAACATGCATTAAGTAATATGTCTACATCCGGGACAGTGATTTTCCTTTGTGCATTTCAGTAACTGCACTTAAAGAGAGATCCAAGGTCCTTCATTTTTGTTTGTGACACAATGTCCTGCTTAGCGTTGGAGAAATGCAAAACCAGGACCAAAGGCTAGAGTCTGAAGCTATTTCAAATCAGAATGAAATCACACATTTCTAATAGTGAAGGTGATTAATGCTTTTGCCAAAACACAAGTTATGTTTCAATTAGATGTAAATTAATGGTCTCAATAGATAACTAGATGATGTTTTAAAGTGTGTGATATACAGGAGTTGAGACAAGATGAACTAGTGGTCCCTTCTGGTTGTGTTTCCTTTGAGATGTAATACTATCCAGTGGGGTGCAACCTCTGAGAAAATTTTGTACTTTTTCTCCTTGACCTCCTTTCCTCTCTGTACACAGCGTCTTATAAAACAGTGTCTCCCACATTTTGCAAGAATGGATTCATCACCTGATTCTGTGTCCAAGGCAGCACAGCAGTTGGAAGTGGGTGACAATTATTTCCCATGTTCTTCCTTCAAGGATCCTGACACACGCCAGCCAGCCAGCCAGCCCCATCTGATGATCTTGCCAAATTGCCTGTTAGCCCTTGCTGGCTTTCACAACAGTGAATCAGAGCTTCTAGAAGCAGTGCATTGTCTCTCAGTGTGCATAATTTCTCATGACACTTAGCCAATAAAGTTTAGGACACAAGTGGGTAGAAACCTGTTGGCAGTTCTGCATTACTGTGTGATGTTTCATTAATCATTCAAGGATGACAGAGATGCTTGTGCCTTGCAATGTTCAACTCTTTCACTGTTTTCAAATCTAAGTGATCCAGAATTCAGGTGCTGAAGGTCAATCTCCTACAAAAGAATAGGAAATAATGGAGCTCCATAGCAGTGCACTGTATTTGATTTCTTTGTTCTAGGCAAGGAAAATAACAGCTAAAATTTATTTCCTCCCTTAAAAAAAAAGGTTCTGTAGTTCATTTATTGATGAAAACAGTTCCAGAGGTACGATGGCCATCAGAATGTGGGACTCTACTCTTGCTCTCAGGCTTATACATGGGAGATCATAACCACAATACTGAGACTGAATTGAGTAACAGCACTTCAAAACAGGAAGTTGTTGAGATGTTGTGTTGATGAATTTCCTGGACCAGCTGTTGCAAGTTTGAAGAAGTGAAGAGGGTCCCCCGTGGAGAGTCAGCCAAGTCACGACAATCACACCAATATGACTACATGCCGGGCTCACTTTATTAAACAAACAGGTCATATTTATAACTTAAACCAACCACTCACACGACTCTACACACAGGTGATTGGATAAAAGTTTCTGGTCACGCGAGTGCCCGTGTCGCTGACTGGTGAGCATGCTGCAGGCGCCTGATCAGAGTGTGCCGATGAGAGTGTGTTGATTTCCCAGTTCCCAGGACTTGCTCTGTGCCTGGCTTCTTGTTTGTGCATAGCTTGTTTTCTTTCTCACACTGCCTGTTCCAAGGACAATTTGAAGTTGCTCTGCAGCTTCAACTAACAGGCCTGGGTTGTCCAACCTGGACAATGGTAACATATGACCTCGATCCTTTAAAAATCGCTCTACAAAGAAGTCACTTTCTTTGGTTTGCAATTTAGAAAGAGATGTAAAAAGCTATTGGATTTATAGTTGTCCTTAATGATGGCCAGTTCTTATTTTCCCACAACAACCAAAAAATGAGAGAGAGACTGTGAGGTATACTTTCTGGAGTAGTCTTCCATCAAGACGGCAGGATTTGTGTTCGCACTACTGGCCAGATTTGTATTTAATGTATTGTCAAAAGATGAGGGCCATCTTCGTGAAGAACTTTTTCTTCTGTAATGGCTTTGTGCTTTTTTTTCTCACTTCTCCATATGTAGGAAATAACTTCCACATCTTACCTTTGCCCAGATACCTACCTGAAACTTGTCAAGGCCGCAAAGGGAACTGCAGTTCATAATTTCTTATGGAGTCTGTCCTTCCCTGCACAGGGCTCCAGCCCAATGAAAACACTGCAGGAACATGTGTACTAGATGTCACTGAGCTGGCTATTTTGTTTGCCAGAAGCTAACTCTGTTTCCATAGGGTCCCTCTCTGTACAGATCTAAAGATGCAGTGTGGTCCTGAATCTCTAGCTAGTTAGAATACAATTCTTCAAATTAATTGATCTCATTTCCTGCCAGGCTTCTGTGCTTATTAGCCAATGCGATGCCAGCTGTAGTTTCTTAAGTACATCAGAAACAAAGGGCTATTATTTCTGGCTAAATTCCAGTAGGCTCATTACCTTCTGCTTCTTTTAAAATTCCCTCTGCAATTATACTGGATAAGATTATCTGTCAATTTTCCCCGCCACCCCCCACCCCACCCCCTTCTTTGTACTGTTTTTTGTATAGCTGTGCTCTGTTTGTCATCTTCCACACCAGCAGCAGCTGCATTTCAGCAACAAAGAAAGTAATCTTTTGGAGTACAGAAACCTCGGTCTTCTGTGGGCACATACACTGTTCTTTAAATAATTTTGAGTTTTGCCATTGATGTTAGCCAGAATTATTATCACTTATGTATAATGAGTTTATAAGGTCTTCCCTGCACTTTAGACTGCTTAGATGAAAGGTATAAATGTATAAATGTAATTAGATGCAAAAGGTGCCTCTGGAAGGTGTATGTGCAAGACATCTGGAAGAGTGAGCCTTTTAGGTGAGAGTAGCAGGCAGTCTCTTAGCTGACAAATTAACTTCTCTGACAAGAACTGGTGGTCAGTACAATGTGTCCCAAGAGAAGACGTCGCTCCCTTGCAATAGATGGATTTGTTTCCCCCTGTTAAAAGATATTTTTAAGTAAAATACAATATAATGCCTGAATTTGACTTTACAAGAATGAGGTGCACTGTGAGTAATCATATTGCTTCAGGCATGATGGATGCTGCTTTGTGCAACATTATTTTCTTGCTGCATGGACTATGTACAGATGCACAATGTAATCTATAATTGAACTAAACTGTGTGAAAGGGTTTGTAACAAGGCTAATACGGTAATGAGTATAATCTAGGAGTTTGCTGAAAAAAAAAACCAGCATAGGAATATGTTTAGTGCATTTTTTGGTGGCTGGAGTATAAAAAAGGGAGGGGAAGAATCCTTGTTAAATGTGGTTTTAAGCTGGATAATGTTCCCTCACCTTTCCTTCAGGGAATTTCAGTGCACCCAGACTGTAGTTTGCAGATGTGGCATTGGAGGTCAAACTGGCCACAGCGCTTGTTTGGGAGGCAGCAGAGGGCAGTGCAGAGCCGAGGCTGGCACTGCAACCTCAGCCCTGGCACTAAATTTTCCTCGTTATTAAATAAAATCATAGGGCTAATTTAGCCTCAGAGGAAATTAAACTGCTAATTACATGTATATAAACCACCGAAAATGGGCCTGGTTGTTGCACACAAAAAAAAAAACCCAAACCAAAAAACCAAAAAAAAACCCCCAAACACGCCCAACTTTGTTTCTTGTATTTAAAATATGTAATTATGGTAATGGACGGGACTTTGAGGAGATCTTGTAAAGGGTTTATGGATGTGCATGCCTGTGTGTGTGTGTTGTGCCTCTGCGTGTGTGTTGACATGCGTGTGTTTATAAGACTGTGTGTCTCTACGAGAGGGTAATCTAACCATTTCCACAGCCCATCTCCTGCTGAGTAAACAGTAGTGCTTTTTTCTCCTTTGTTTATCCAAGCCAATGTCTTTATAAATGCTGGTTAATATGCCCTTGGGTAACATAAGGGCAAAACTGTAATTGAATCAGGTCAAGACCCCACACATTATCTCTGATAGCACTTTTTAAAATGTAGCTTCCTCTGTCAGATCATCTGCTTCTGAATCACTGTATTGGAGGTAATTCTGACATTAAGAAATTAGCATCGGGGATCTTATAAATATACAGTTGCAAGAATTATTGGTTGGTGATGTCAAGCTTGCACTGATCTGTTAATAATCCTGATAGTTGTTAAAAATAATCTCAGCAAGATCAATGGATTTCTTAAGACTTAAAAGTGTGTCTGAGTCATAAAGAAGGATAAATATATAGTGGTTTAGATAACTAGAAAGTCTTTAGTACCATGAAATGCTTATTCTCTTCATATGCCTGTGCCTGAACCACAGTCCAAGGACCAAAACAGGTAATGTTTTTATGGCATGCCATGGATTTAGCAGCCTGCGTGGCTGCAAGGTTAGATATTAAAACACAATTGAGCACTCACTCTTGCATCAGCATTGTGAAGCTTTTCTGATTGGCACCTACTTCCGAACAAAATGGTTGAGGGTATCCTGTCTTTACAGCAGCAGAGGGCTTCTGGCACTGAAATTCTCATTTTCCTGTACGTCCCCATTAACGCCTCTGACAGTTTCATGCCTGGAAAGATCTGCAGTTTGTATCTACAGGCAGAACTAAGGAGTCACACTAAAAATGTTTAAAAGCTTGAAAATACACTGTGTTTTGGTAGACTAACCAAGACATTCCTTGGACATCCCACCTTGTGCAGTGCAGTCATGCTAGAAACAAGAGATTAATCCCATCAACCCCATAACATTGTCAGGGTTATTTCTTAGGTTAAAAGATTAACATTTAACATTCTTTTGCTTGCAGGATGAGAAATTTTGTCATACAGAGAAAGCAAAAAGTTTGACATATGCCCAGATTGAATGCTGCAGCTATATCTCTCGCTTATATATATTTTTCAGTTTATTCTTCTAAGTCTTTTAAAGGTTTCTTGAAAATATAATAATGATCCATTTTACTTATCCATCAAGAGCTTTGAACTGAAGGCTTTTTTCCTGAGTATATAGTTAGAGCATTAAGGGCAGTATGGGTAGAACAGCCAATCAGAGTAATGAGTCTCCACTGCTTCAGAAAGTGAGATTAATCTAAATCAAACACTTTCCACTATGGCAATTTTAACTAATTCCTTCATGAATGTATAAGAGATATGTGAAACCCCTACAGTCAGCATAAACCTCCTGGTAGGGCTAGACAGGTAATACCTTTTAAGCTTGTTAATGTCTTATCCTGCTGGTTTCTACAACTGACTCAAAGAATAGCTGAGTACTTCTCAACCTGTCATTACAGAGGAAAGTAACTTTCAGCATGGAGATGGAAAGGGCAATGTTGTGTTTTATAGATCATGGCTTGATAATATAGGTATGGCTAGTGCTGCTGGATTGGTGTAACTAATGCCTTTATTAGTTTTCCCAATTCATTTGCAGTATGTAGACAAAAATGTTCAGGGAGGAAATTCTCTTAAAAGTAGAGGCTTATTTGTTTATTCATCTATCAGTCAAAGGTTTCTATTGAAGCTGCCTAAGGCTACATGTGGGAAGATCTCTTCAAAAAGGGGCCAGTAGGCACACCTGGCCTATGGTGTTGCATGTAAAGAAGACGTAAGTGCTACCTTGCAAGAAGGACTAATTTAGCTGCAACTCCTTCTGGTTTTGCTGGAGGGTCAGTTTCTATCTGGCTATTTAAATTCTTTACAGTATGCATGTTTTGGCATTGTTTTTACAACCATAGTATTTTATGAGCTCTGTGCACGAGAGTCTCTGCAGTTATACAACAGCAACAGTAGAGCTATACTGATTTACATAATCTGAAAATCTGCCTTTTCCCCCTCTAAGACTCCTCTGATCAGTGTTAAATGGAGATTCATATAGAACACCAGTACTACTAACACACTGAAAACTCTTTGCAAATCTGAACATTACAAATGAGGTAACAAGAGAGAAGGAAGGTTAAGAAATATACTCAGAACCGTACAGCCAGAGAAATTAAGAGCATATCTTTGATGTCATGATTTTCCCTATTCCAGAAAAAAATCAGTCAAGATGCTTGTCCGGAAGAAAAGAAGCACATGGCATCTGACAAACATGGAAGGTGATGCTTTCAATTCAGTAGAAGTTTCACCCATTTCCCTTCTCCTTTTTGGTTGCTTCCTCAGTTTGTAGCCAGTCCTGCCAAAACAGAACAACTCCCTGGTGGCCATGGCTTTTCCAATGCTGCCACTGGGTTCCTCTGATCATAAAAGCTGCTGTGGTAATATATAAAGCCAGGAAGAAAGTGCACAAATGTTTGCTTACATTTTATTTTTTATTGTTTCTAATTTAAAGAACTGAAATACTTGCTCCTATAGCAATGAATGATGCTATCCCCAGGTTCTCTAGTTATGTTTTTTTGATACAAAGGTAATTTGAGTAGAGCATTATAGAATAGTTGTTTTTCTTACTGCTTTTGTTAGAGACAATGTCTCGTGCTCCAGAAGAAACTCTGTTACAGACACTTTGATAATAACAGTACAGAACTTCTGTGCTAAAAGAAAAGGTGTTATCAAGCACCTAGCAATTTAGCACAGTAAACTCTCAACTACTGGATATTGTATCAGTGTTCTTGCAGAAAGGAGGATTTAGCCATCAAATTGTGAGAGATTTTTTTGTCTCTATCAACCAGCCTGATTCTTGCAAAGGTGTAAAATAAATGGCTCTTTGACTCTTGGAGGCCATGCCTAGACAGTGTGTATGGTGGGAATAATTTTAAGACTTTAACCTATTGAGAGATATATTTCAATTGTATTAAGAATTCATACCTTATCTCCCTCCTGACTGAATGAAGCTATTCAAAAATCCACTGTGAAAATATAAAGTGCTATTTTAATATATCTACACCACCAGTTTCTCCCTTTCCTTTACAATGCTTCCAGGTGCAGTCTGCTTAAAATGCAGCCATGTTGTGGTTTGGAAACAGATTTAAACCAGGTGTTAAAATCTGTAAACTATTTGCTTTACTTGGACAACAAAAGGTCTGACGTTTACAGGAAAAGGAGGGTATAAATGACAAGGTACAGAAAAATCTTCAGAGTAGTAATTTTCTGTTGCTTCCTTGAGTAACATGTGTTTTTGGATAACAAACTCCTTGGACCTAGCATATTTGTTTATGTAGGTATTTTGAGTTCTGGTCTCAGAAGTCACTCAAGAAAGACTGAATCCTTCACCTAGCTTTTTGATCACAGTCTGCTATGCAATACCTTGAATAACAATCAGGAACAAATTCTTGCAGTACCCTGGTTGCACTGGTGGTCCTGCCATGGTTTTTGCCTAGGAAGAGCTGAGCCAGGTTGAGCTGCCACCTGCACTTCATACACCTCACCTACATTGTGTTATCAACCTCCGTTCCTCTCAGGCTAACTGAAGTAAACTGTTATTTAGGAGCCTGTAACACCTCATAAATGGCCTATTCAGTAAAAGGCTGAAATATGTTCTCCCAAACAGCTATGGGCAAATCACTACACTAGAGAGAAGGACCAGGGCAAATTCATGTCTATTTCATTTCAGTAAGAAACAGAGGAAGAGAAATTAGGTGAATCCAAGTGGAAAAAATATAATTTAATATAAAAGGATACCTTCTTCTACATGTCAGGACAATATTGCAGGGCAAAAGAAACAAAGGCCATAAAAATACACACGGTTATGTCTTTTTATATAGGCACTACTTATTTATGCTGTTAGTCTTCAAGTAACTTTGTTAATGGAGAAAACTAGCTGAGGGAACTAGTTCATTCTGAAAGCTACAGAAACTAAGGCATATAATGTCTGTTGCTGAGAAAATATTTTCCATTTTTAATCACAGAATTCAGGATGAGTAAAAGCAAATGATGTAAAAGCTATTGAAGAGATTAGTTTAATACAAATATTTCAAGATAAATGTAATGTATCTTGGAAAAAAACATGCACTTAAGGAGAATTAAGATCTTCTGATGTAACATATGCTACAGACATATTTTCTACTAAAAGGATTTTACAGGCTTCCTAAAGAAAGTTTTGTTGCTTACAACAGTAGTCTTATAATCAGAGTATTTTAAAAACAAAATAATATACTACATCTTCCTATGGTATCAGTAACAATCATTAACTGCTTTACTTACATCAGCAAGCCCTATTGCAACATGGCATATAAAGGGGACGTGAGTTTACTGCTAGGTCCTCCAGATTATTGATTCTTCAGACAGTATAGAAAGCCTTCTCTTCGGACATGTGTCCACAGATTACCCAAACTGTATTACAACTCTGAAGATTTAAACTCCAAGACATGAGAAACTGAGAATTTCAAGTACATTAGAGTAAATATAGGTACTCAATGAAATACATGTTTTTTTCCTTTGATTTCTTACATCTGCCTATAAACTACTTCCTAGCCAGGATTAGATCTTTTCCATTAAAAAAAAACACAGGAAGAAGGATTTTATTATTTTTTTTTAATCTGTTCGAACTCCTAAACTTTTTTTTGTGTCTACGCTTTTTCTGATGTTTTACTACATCCAAGATGACAGAGTACTGATGACCTGGAATTTTATTGCTCATTAGACTCCCAGTGTGAAATCTCCATCTCACTGTCTGTGCTTGAGCTACTAGATTAGATCATTCCTGGGGATTGTTTCCAGCTGGTGAACCCTGGGCACACATGCAAATACTGGCCCTGGATTGTATATTCCCAAGCATACATTCTCTTGAAACTTCCTGATGGTAGGTGACTGTTAGATCCTGTTTCCTGTCTTCTGGACGTTTTCCTCTTCTAAAACAGGATAAAAGTTCATGGATGCACAATGGTTGTCTTGGAGTGCTTCAACTCATAAAATTCACCCAAAGACCAAAAATTACACTTGAATATATTGTTGACTAGGGCTGGCCCATATAGCTGGAAAAGATCGTGTTTTCTAAATTCTTAGCCAGTAGTACACACAGAGACAGCCATGTATATTTCAATGTTAATGCAGCATCCATGGCTTTTGTCCCAAGTGATAACAGAACTGGCATGCACTGTAGGACAAAGAGGACAGCTGTCTCCTGTGCCTGCCCCTGCTCAAGGCTTGCCTGAGTGCCACTGCTCACCTGCCTCCTAAGTGTCAGATTCCAGAATCAGTTGCTGTTCTCCAATCACCCTCAAAGGCACTGAGACCAGAGAACAGACACGTGTTCTACAGTGTGAAAATAAACTCTGGCAGTGAAACATAACAATATCCTCCTGTTGTCAAGTGCAAGCAAACCATATTGGACTCAACCAAGTGTGGCTGGTGGCAATGGGTAAGTTCTGAAATCCACCCCATGCCCAAAAGTACTAGGCAAGACTAGTAAAACAAGAAAGGAGAGGAAAACATATATACATTCAGTCCAATGTTCATTATTTGTAACCTTGTCAAGTTAGGTTCTAACTAATAAAGCTGAAAGGTCAGTTTCACATGTCTTGTTTACTGACAAAAAACTATAATAAGGACCACCCCGCAAATACTATGGTTATTAATTACCATTCCTAACACTGACATTGTCACTGTATTTTACATACTGTGAGGTCCTTTCTCTGTCCATTTTGATCTTCTTGCCAAGTCAGCTGTCTCATATTTCCCATTGCTGAGGTGGAGCGCTTTTATCATCCCTAAGTTTCCTTCAGACTTAGAAGCTATAGACTAGCTTGGTTGTGTCCATGCTGTAACTGAGAGAGCTGCAGATGCCATTTGCTTTTAAGATTTTTAGAGGCACATGTACTGTAAATATCTGAGAGTGTTGACCATGGCAAGTTAATTTGATAGGTAGTGTAGGCGACAAAGCTTAGGGGATCCATGCACTGTATATGGTGTAATTGTGGTGCTCTTAGGATACTACTAGAAGATAGACTTTTAATGTTAATGAAGTCAAGAAAATCAAGGGTGGGCATTGTAATTGGGAGGCTGTAACACACAGGATAAACACAGAAGCAGTAGAGATGAATGTGAAAGCAGTTCAATATGAACATAAATTCACTTCTGGTTGATTGTAAATGAATGTAAATGAAAAAATGAAGTGGAAAAGATCACTTTGGTAACAGTTTACCTTCTGAAACAATGGCAATGAAAATGTTTTTATTTCTGTTATACACCAGATAATACTTCCTGAATCACAGAATGATGAAAAATAGTATGAAGATGGATTACTGTCTGCGATGACTGGGGCAGACCTGAGCAGATGGAGAGAAATAAAGTACATAAATTAAAAAGGAGTGCAAGACTTATTAATTTTTTTTTTTCTTCAGAAAACCAGGATAAACATATATTCTTCAGGAGTTTGCCTAACTGAGATGT